>NC_031799.1:58974763-59088142 GCF_001522545.3 Parus major | reverse complement strand
AACTCCCATCAGCCATCAGCACTTCTAACTTCCCCTCTTTCCTCAGCTTTGCTTTAAAGGTAAAGCTACCCCATGACACCTGTTTTCCCAGAACCATTAGTAAATACAGTAATATCTTTCAGGGGTGTGCAACTATTTAGAGGTTTTAGGGACAGTGCAGTGGTTTTACTCATTTGTATTAAGGTATGACTCTGTAAAAAGTAACCAATTTGCCCTGAGAAATTTTGCAAAACTCTTTGTAAAGCTTTGCTGTTGGCATAACATCATTCAAATTCCTTTTGCATTACAGGTATAATAATTTTTGCTGTTGGCATAACACCATTCAAATTCCTTTTGCCTTACAGGTATAGTAATTTTTGAAGGGTCTTTTGCACTCAATTGTAAACATCTTTGATGGCATTTGATGATAAACTGGGAAAATAAAGATGGCAGGGACTGTCTTTTTACGTTGCTGAAGTAGAAACATCTATTCTACAACATGCAAAGGGTCAGACCACTGAGTATCCTATTGTCTAATAATAGCAGAAGGATGGAAATCAACAGTGAAAATAAACACAGTAATACATACTTCTAGGCATATCCGGTTGACCTGTCTGTTTGTTATGGCCTGCTCTACTATCTTTAGAGTGGCTTTTGTCTCTGGGGTTTCCTGGGAGAAGTTAAATCAGGATCACCCTTTAGGAGGTGAAATAATAGTGCGAATTGTGGGGTAGTCAACTCTAGGTAGAGTAGATAGATAGATACTTTTGGTATGCAGAAGTTTTTGTACATCATTTAAATCTTTAATTTTTGTTGGGAATTGAATTTTCTGGGGCTGTATAGTCTGATCCATAATTTTGAGTCCAAGGTATTTCCAAGGTTCACAATTAGAATATCTCAGTTGGCAGGAATCATTGCAGGAGATGGCATGCCTGGTTGTAAGGTGCTGTTGTTCTCCATGGATGAATTAATCTTTCCGAAGTCATGGAGCAATCTCTATTTCCCAGTTTTCTTTTTTATAACACTGGAGTGTTCTAAGGGCTTGTGGATGGCTCTATGTGCCTTTGAGCCAGTTATTCCTATACCAAAGACTTAAGGGCGTGTAACCTCCTTCTATAGGGACCACTGTGGTATCCACACAGGCTGAGTGATAAGCCATTTTAGGGCTAGTTTGGGATATTTTACGCCCTTTAAAACAGTGAATCCTGTTAAAAATCTGTCCCCACTTGGACTCCCCAAGCAGATGAAACCTCCCTCCCCCACAGGTTAAGTGGTGCTGCAGTGATGTAAGGTCAAATGGTAGCTGTTTAACTCTCAGGATTTTTTATCAAGACAGATTTGCTGCTCAAGCAGCTCTGTGTGGTCCGTCTGAGGCCAGGAGCAGCAGATCCTGCAGGTGTGTGGTGGGCCGTGATGTAGCATTGGCAGAGATGTTGGTGACATCTGCCCCATGTCAGTCATCCCACTGACCTTTATTTGTGAGGGCCCAGGACATCTTGATAGTACACACTGTGTTGGGCCTCTGATCACCCTCAGCCTGGGTTCAAAATACCTGAGGTTCTTCTGTTGACCCTCTTGACCCGAAGCCTTGGTCTCCTTGGGACCTGTTCTTGGGACACAAGACTTGAAAAGGATAAGCTGGGAAATTTTGTTTTTTCAGGGATAGTCACAGGTGGAGTAGGGGTTGAAACCATTGGATGTATTCGTCCTGTGAAATCTGCATCAATAATAGCAGGCTGTACAAAAATATTTTGCATCATGACACCGGACTTACCAACCAAGAGGGCACTCAATCCTCTTCCAATAGGCCCCTGGGCCTTGAGAGGGATCTTATGTCTATTTAAGATGGTTACAGTTACTGAGATAAGAGTGGCTATTCCATCTATTCCAGTGGCTCCTCAAGTCCTTCCTGTGAGCTGGTCTCACAGGCTTGCACAGGAAGGTGAGGAGATACTTGTGTCTTCATGTATGTCCCCCTTGCACTGGGATGTCTGTTTCCCTGGTTTATAAAAGATTCCTTAAAAGGTTGTTTATTAGTATAGATTTTGTATTTGTACTGTCTGGTCATGTGACCAGGTTTCCCACATCAATTACAACTAATGATCATATTCCTTTTCCCCTTGATATGTCCCTATAGGAGTGGACTTGTGGGGACAATTTGCTCTCAAGTGGCCTTGCTGTCCACACCTATAGCAATTTTACTTTTACTGCAGCTGCCATGGAATCTACCAGTACTGACATGTTATGGGAATTAGAACTAACTTTAGTGCAGACATTTATCATATCATTTAGTGATGGGCTCTCATTTGGTAGCAGTTCTATGGTGTTTTGACAGTCTTCATGAGCATGTCCCTTGCTTATTGTAAAATCTAATTATTTCTGGCTTCAATATTAGCAATTTGTTTTTCCATAGCATCTTGTAGTCTTTCTATAAATTGTAGATATAGTTCTTTGACCCCTTATCTGATTTTTTTCAATATATTTGGGTCAGGTTAGCTATCACATTGGGCCAGAGCTTATCTGGCTCTACCACTTCAGCCCGTACCTGGGATCACACCCCAGGAGCAGGATGACCTGAGGTGTGACTAGAGCACTTGCTCTATGGCTTTTTGGCTGTCAGTTTGCACTCTGAGGAGACAAGGACAAGAGGGAGGTCTTTTGCATGGGATAACAGAGGATTTATTGCTCTGGGGAATCTTGGGGGCAAAAGACAGAAAATGCAAGTGTGCAACAGCTGAAATAGGGAGGCGATTCAAAGGGAGAGTATAAGGCATCGACCAGTCAGAGATATCCTGAGGAGGCAGGGTTCATAAAATCATCATCCAATGAGGCAGGTAGGGGGAAAGTTGGGTCACATGGACTAATCAAATGTTGAAGTTTAAGGGATTTTAGAAGTGGAATTCCAAGCATGCAGTGGGCCTAAGACAGATTGACAGGAGACTCGGTGGATTGACAACGTGGGGTAGGAGGGTCTCATTAGGATCAAACCATTAACTTGGGCAATACCATTAACAAGGAACATATTGCAACAGTTATCCATGTTTACTACCTTTAACAATGCTTGCATTCACAATTCCTTTACTTGTGCCACTACCAATGCATGTAACCTGGCTTGGAGTTGTGGATCTCCCAGAGGTGGTAGTCCTAGAAGTTAAGGGACCCCTGCCTCATAACATAGGTCCTCTTGTGAAACCTTTAGGTTTTTTAACTCCTGTTTTTCAGGTCTGTTTTTCCACACAGATTTGAATACCATATATTGAACAGTTGTAAACATTAATTTTGCCAGTTATTTTATATCAAAGGGGGTTAGCTTGTCAGTGATTAGGAATTGTAGCATATTAGCAATGGCAGGGGAGCCTAAGCCATGCTTGGCAACAAGCTGACTCAGTTCAGAAGGAACTGGCCATTTGATAGGGGTACATTTGTCAGGTGTAGTCCTGTAACCTATTATTACTGGATGGTAAGATCCCACTGTCCTGTCCTCAGGCTTCCAGCTCCCCAGCACGGGTACATCAATTCTCTCTGCCCCTTCATAGTCCACACTTGAGATAATTGCTTGCTTTACCTTTTGCCAGATGCTTGCAGGATCGGGCAGGGCCGTCAGTAGTGCAGCAACAGCAGTGATTATCACGATGTTCTGCAGAGGGACGATGGCTCTGGCTCTCTCTGCCAGTCTCCTTCGTGTGCCTTGCTGGTATAAAATCCAAGGAAAGCTCCAGCTCTGGCAGCAGCAGCATGCTCAGGGCAGTGGCACTGTTTCTGGTATTAAGTCTCTGGGAACTCCTGCTGACGCATTTCCCAGGCCTGCCCCGGAGTCACAGTTCTATATATCTCTATGTCTGTGCCCCGACATCAAGTTCTATAGCCTCCTCCTTCTTTCCCAGGTGCTGGCAGGTGCTCTTTCCACTCCTCTGCTGGAGTCAGAGAGATTGCAGCACAGTGACTGTCCCAACTGTAAGTCAAAACATAGGAAAAACTAATATATTAAAGAATAGTTACTATTGAAAAGAGACTTGTGAAAACTCATAAAATAAATACATCTATTTTAACCCAGTTGTGATGGGCTTAAGAAAGCCTCAAAACCAGCCAATTTATATTCTCCTGGTTACAGAAAGGCAGAGCTGTAGAGGTTAAAACTAGAGTAATGTGCTGTACCTGAAAAAGAAAGTATTAAAATGTCTGCATGGTATTTTTTATTGCTATATATATAAATAAAAAAAAATCACGTGCAAACAACCCAATTAAATGAAGTTAGGAAAAAATTCTAGTTAATGTAGGTCAGACTGCAGCATCCTTAAAAAGATGTTTAAAAAGGCAACAATTCAGTTATTCAGCCCCCATTAGAGGTTAGCTGCTTCCCCAGTACTCCTAAAAGAGGAAACCATAATCCCACTATCCTTATGGAGACCTCTTTAGTTAATAAAATAGGTGCTAATATCTTGAGCTGTGTGAGTGAATTAATTATGCTAGTTTGTAATGGCTGCCACGTTTATGAAAACAGTTGCAGTGCTAACAGCATTTAATTCATTTTTCTGTGAAACACTGAATTTCATGACTTGGAAAAGTGTCTAGCAGGACTAATTTTTCTTTATCACATGGTTTTTTGTTTGACAAATTGTTTATGCCCTACCCAGGGCAATCTTCACTGAAAGATTTATTTAAATTGCTAGTGTTTTAAAACATAGATGTTCAAGGTGTTACATGATTGTCTAATGAGACAGTTCAGTAGGAATATATATTGTTGAGGCTGTGCTTTATGTTTTTAAAAGGTTGCACAAAAGTTAACTGTATTTTCTAATATTCACTTTCCTAAAAGTAGCAACTTCCACTTATTAATCAAATGTGATACTTAGCCATGTTCAGAGAAACGAAGGACAAAATTTGTCAATTAAGATTTTACCCACTAGGGGGACCCGTTGTTACGACTAAAAATTGGGCTCTGAAGTTTTAAGTAAAACCAGCATGATCAAATGTCAGGTGAAATTTTTATACCTGAATCTTTTCTCTCTCTTGGTGTGAATGCACATCATAAAAATATGTGGGCCTCTCCCACCCATGTAACTGAAATTTGCCAGCTAAGGTGCAACTTCCGTGCAGCACAGATAAGAATTATTTTGCATGTATTGAGGGCTTACATTTCTGTGTTGTATCACTTTGCAGATATGTAAATATAGAAAACAAAAATTTGGTTGCTCGTGGTGTGCAGAATTTACTTAGAAATTATGCACTTACTCAAAGATATGCTGGTAATTTTATTTGATTTTATTTCTCAATGGAGGGAAAAATGTGTCCTTTTTTTTGTTCTGGAAGCCAGATACTGCACTCATGTCCTAGTTTTTTCCTGCCTGAAGCAGTCACTCTGCTTTACGCTGGGCTTTGCGACTCGGTGCCTTGCTCTTGCAAAGGCTCCTTGCAATATCTTGTGCATGCATTTCCCTCATGCTAGACTCAGCTTTGTTCCAAGTGTGCTGCCTATCACTCTGTCCTGCCTCCCTGCTTGCTCTGAGGTGGTCCAGTGAAGAAGATCTGTGGCTGCCCCTGTCCCTTATCTCATGATCTGTCCCCATGAGTGCCATGCCACTCACCAGCATCCCTTTAGCTCCTGCAAGAGCCTTGCAGCTTGTCTTGTCTCTGATCCTCCCTGTTCTTTTCACTAACTCCATCACAGCCCTTACCTTGCTTAGGCAGATTAGGGAGGATCAAATTTATAAAAACCAGCAACAAAATGGTCTGTAAATTTCTACATGCAATATTTCTTGATCAGTGATCACTTCACCTCGTGGTGTTTCACCTTGTCCGCTCCTCCTATGCCCATGCCTGGGGTGGAGGCAGAAGAGGAGGGGCATTTTCTCTTCATTGTTCTGTTGCCTTTTGTCAAGATGAATTCAGCACCCAAATTTTACAAAATTTGAGGCTGCATATTTCTTAGATGTGAAGTAAAAAGCAATGTAAGTTATTCCTGCCTGCCTAGAGTGAAGTTATTTTAATACTGTTTCTAATGCTATAATAACTATTCTTTTTCTCAGAATGGATGCAAAACTTTATTAATCCTTGTTATTTCACATATTTATTATTTTAAACTCTTTCCCAGCTGTGATACAAATGGGATGCAGTAACATTTCTTTAGTTTTCTTAGCAGGGATTTTGTATTTAAATATGTTCAAATGAGTGAAAATGTACTTTTGGATTAGTATGTACTGAGGTAAAATTTTCTTCTCTTACATCAAAGACTGATAAACAACTGTGCTGTGTGACCATTTAAAAAAGTATTTCCAGCAAAGGGCCCATTTGGTTAAGTTCAGTGGCCCTTTTTGATACATTGTGCAGACCACTGAGATGAAATATTCAGGTCACATCTGATAAGTAGTGGATCTACTGCTTGATTTCCACAGTGAAACACAGGAGATGGCCATGTCAGTCACCAAGGTCTTAGCCCTTGAACCTCATGGACTTTCAAATTCCTCTGCTACCATTGGAAAATAAGTACCTGCGCACCCCTTGGAAGTGACTTTCACTTCCTAAATCACATAGTTTCTTTTGAAATTATTACACTCATCCTGTGTTGGAATCTTGATATACTACCTGTGGCAGACTTCCAGGTTTTTTTAATTTACTATGTATTTATTATCCTTGTAAGTTTAAAAAGTGGAGAAAAAAAAACTGCAGAAAAATTTGTGTGGTGTGATGAAGCTGAAGGATAAATCTGCACCCACATCTCCTCTATTGATATTAATGTGTCATGCAGAGCTGAGTCTGATGATGGCCTTTTCTGTGCTAGTCTTTATGAATTCAGCACACCTAATAATTCCAAATACAGGGTGGAAGGCAGGCATTTTCCAGGTGTTTCCCTCTACTTCAGTGAGATGGTACATGTCTGAATCATGGGGAATGGCTGTTACTTTGCAAATGGAGTGGAAATGAAATGTGTATAATTTCTCTTAGTCCTCATGTGGTTGATCTGTCCAGAGACTTGCCCCAGAGAGCTGCACTGGAGCAGCTGGAGAGGTGGTGATAGGATGGAATACAGTGGGGTACGTTTTGTTCTGGCTGCTGTGGGCTTTGCAGCATACACTAGCAGAAAGGACATTGTCTTCTCCTTGCTGCCATTGTAAAGTCTGGTATCTGTGCTCACCTAACTTTTTACGTTGGTGAGGTGCAAACTTGTACCTCTTCTGCCTCTTTTGTTAGGGTAGCATTTGGATTTTTTTTTGTCATGAGGCATCAGAGACAAAAGGGATGTTGACATCTGAAATTATGGAGTCTTTTACCTCCAAGATATTTGTCTGTTGAAACCTTGCATTGTGCTAATTAAAGGCTCAGCTTTGGTACCTGTAGCCTTGCGTTTTTCTTAAGGTCCATGGAAGGCAGTGGAGCTGTTGCATCTCCTGTAACAAACCCACTGAGTATTGGACAGGGTATGGAGGCTCCAAATTCTTGTATCATAGTAGTTTTTGGGTCCTCCCATGGGAACCTGCTGCAGACATCTGACAGTGAGTTCATGGTGCTGCGCTGAGTGCATCAGGCTGGTCTGTATTAGAAAACAGGCTTCAATGAAAAGAAATGTGTTAATTCAGATTTTGCTGTTGAAAAGAATAAAGGACAATATATGTAATCTAGTAGGAAATTACTGTTTTTAAGATGCAATGAAGATCTTTGATCAATAAGAGGTAGAATAAATGAGCTATAATTCCCTAATGATAATAATAGTTATGACCTTGTAATTTAGCACAAGCTCATACCATTTAATTTCTATCTGTTTCTGATTGCTAAATGACCACCTAAAATTTTGCAGTGGGTAGGTATTTATACAGATCTCCTTTGCGATCATTGAAAGTTTACTTTATTTTTTTAGCAGATCTAAAAATCAAAATAACTTAAATGTGCTACTAATCTAATTTGACTGTGTGCTCTAAAGAACCCAAGAATTTGGTGGCTGCTTCTGAGTCTGTTTTTCTCTTTAGCTTTGAAAAGAAATACAAAGACATGGTAATGTTACTAAATTTAATAAACTAAGGAGGCACTGAAAGAAACTTGTGTGTTCTGAAATTGATTAAAATACGTTCTCCTTGTCTAGAAGTGAGTTGGTGCCAAACTCATGTGGAAGATTAATTTCATTATTTATTTGTTTGTTTGTTTGTTTGCATAGCCTACAAAATCTCTGTGTAAATAAGCAATACACCCTAAATCCAAACTAGCAAGGTCAACAGCAGTGTTTAGTAAGGCCAGAGTGTACAATTAAAAAAGCCCAAACCAACTAATACAAACAAGAATATAATTACTACTAATCCTTACTATTTCTTTTTTGTAAACTGTTCCTGGTGTCTGACAGGTCCCTATGCTTGTTTTATATTCTGACACACATAGTAATATGACTCCAGTATCCCTATTTTAAATTGTTATAATGTTAACTGCAGTTTGAAATAACTACAAAATTTAATAAACTGTAGAATTGCATGAAAATTGCTTTTTTTCTCTCATGAACACCTGTTTTTTCTGCTCATTAGAAGCAAACTTTTTCAATTCTAACTGGCATCCTTCCTCAGATCTTGATCTAGGAGCAAATCTATGCATGATAGATTTGCATATTTTGCTATATTTGCATTTTAAAATCCTAATTTAGAAAAGACAAACAAATGTAAGTGGTTGGGGAATTCAGTGAAAGGAATCCAGAAAATCTACCAGGATCTACTAACTTGCCATTTAATCTAAATACAAAATAGGCACAGCAGTTGTACAACTGTATGTTTATATACAGCTCCACATTTTTTACTGAAAAGAGAGCTTTCTTAATATAGACTAAAGTGTGATTTTGCTTGAAAAAGTGAATCTGTAAACTTACCATCATGTTTATTGTCTTAATGACTTTTCAAATTCCAGACTTGATATGTACACTGGCACAGCAACTTGTTTATGCTATCTAAAAGCTCAGTCTGAGGTCAGCAAGTCTAGCTACATTCAAGGGCCCCAAATAAATGCATCTGTGGGAATGGTTGCGTAATTCAACATCTTATCAAGTCACCACATCAACCAGGGTTGTGGTGGTGAGGACTATAAAAATGCTGCTGCCTTGTCTCCAAGCATCTCCACGCTGTAATGTGTTTTCCTGTCTTCCTCCCTTCTGTTTTCCACACAAAAGGGAGTTCGTTGAAATGCCTGGTTTCTCCCCAAACTACTAAACATTGAAATAAGGATTGGGAAAAGAGCAAAGCTTTCAAATTAAATACTTAACTTGTCTTGTTGCTAACCTAAGGCTAGGCTCTGTTAAAGGAGTCATTCAACAGTAGCACATCATCATTTTCCATGCAGGCTTCCAGTGCCACCAGCTCTGTTCATCCTGCAAGGTGCTTTTGAGATGGGCTTGTGCCATCACAGTCCCATTCCTGGGAACATGTAGGCCTGGGTAAATAGGAGGAATGTGTTTGCTTAATACGTGAGGCAACCCTGGGTTGCTAGGTGCCTTCCCAAGACACGGAGAGCCCATCTGTGACTCCTGATGCCACAAAGATGAGTGCAAGTTACTTGTGTTCGGTAAGGCTGTGTCTGTAACACACAAGTCCACAGAACTTTTATTGTCTGTAAACATGGTACAGAAGAGCTGATTCAGCCCTTGAGGAGGGGAGAGTGCTCTGCAGTCCTGGCACTGCATTACTCAAGGCAGCTCACCTGTCAGTGGAGCAGATTTTAGAGCACTCTCTCACTACCACTGCAGTCGTAGTTAGGCTATAAATGTTGGGTTGGTTTTTTTTTAATGTGCATTTTGAAGGACATGACAGGATGCTGCTTCAGCATTGTGTAATGAGATCATTTGGTTTCAGCTAGCAGAGGAATAACTCTGAGAATGTCCTGCTGAACATATACACAATCTGCTTTCCCATCCTGCAAAGTTTTTTTGTATTAATAGAAGGGTTTTGGTGATGATTTTTTTGTTGTTGTTTTTTTGGATTTTTTTTTTTTCTTTGTGTTTTTTTTTCTTTTGTTTTGAACAAAAATTAAGTTGTTGCTGAAAAACGAAATGAGCTGCCATTCCTTTTTCTTTGCTGGGCTAAAGTCCAATTTTACACAACAGTTGCAAAGAAAAAGCAGAAACACCCCTAGATTCAGCGAGAAATATTATAACAGTATGTAATCTCTGTCAAGATAAAATTGCTTTGTGATTTACATTACAATAAATCCTGACCTTTAAGTGCTGCAGACTAAGCTAATCTGTGAAGTACTTTATTCTGTCACTGAATTGACATGTGAAGCTAAAGCAAAGTGACTGTGTTTGTCCCACTGTGGTGCCACTGAAGAGCACATAGGAAAGCAGATTATAATGCACAGTGCCACGTGCATAGCAGCTGTGATATAACTGAAATGTCTACTGTGGATTAATAGAGTGACTTGATACTGCTGTAGGAAGTAAAAGTTAATGTTTTTATGGATATAGAGCATATACTGTTTAAATTGACATGAATCAGGTCATTTAGAATTAAGTTTAAAAATCTGGGCTGATTTTCTAACAATAACTCTCAGATCATTATCTCATCTCTTGCTGCCCTCATTAATTTTGTTTTCATTTTTGTTAAGGATAACAACTTTTGTGTTAGCATAGATATTTAAATTTTAATTTACATTTTTTTTGCTTTTGTCTCTCAACATGTGTTGTTTGAATTCAGACTTTAGTAGATGTTGCTTAGTGATGTCTGGCACTTCATTTAGTGCTCTTTTCTTTGTTGCAGGGAAAAAAATCCCCAGAATGAATATTTCAGTTTCTTTAATCTACCCAGTGGTCGCTACAAGACAACACATAAATTCATCAGATTGTGTAAGTAGGTAACCAAGTAGTTATTAAAGCAGGAGTTCTTGACACATTATCCCGTAACAAAGCACTTAATTTTATTGTGTCATGGTTTGCTTGGAGCACTCTAGTGCAATCTACACCTTCTTCATGAGGGGAAGAGGAGGGGCAGACACAGATCTCTGTGGTGCCCCGTGACAAGACTTGAGTAAATGGTGTGAAGTTGTCTCATGGGAAGTTCAAGATGGATATTAGAAAAAGGTTCTCCACCCAGAGGGCACTGGAACAGACTGCCTGTGGTCTGGGCAGTGGTCATAGCACCAAACCTGACAGAGTTCAAGTAGTGTTTGGGCAATGCTCTCAGGCCCATGGTGTGACACGTGGAATGGTGCTGTGCAGGCCCAAGAGTTGGACTTGATGATGGCTCTGTGGGTCTTTTCCAACTCAGGATATTCTGTGGTTTTCTGAAGTGTTGGTAGGAACCTGATACCATGGAAAGAGTTTATCTGGTCGTCCTCCAGTCTTTAGGTCACAGCACCAATTTCTATTTTAATTTTATTTTATGTAGTATTCTGAAGCCTCTTACGTTGTCTGATAAATGTCAATCAATGCATGTCCCTTATTTTGTAGCTTTCAGTTGTTTATCATTGCTTCCATCTTATGAACAGGATGTATCTGTATCTATTACATTATATATATAGTAAATTGTTATGTATATATATAAAATATATTTTTACATGTATATACATATATATGTATATATTTTTGTTGATTATATATACATTTATTTGTGTACAAATATTCATATATAAATAAAAGATCCACTGGGATTACTCAAGGCTGCCTGTGATAATCCAAACCTGTATCTGTTAACCTGGGTCAAATCAGGAAGAAAGAGATGAGGCCAATAGGAAACATGCTGAAGATAGAGCTAGGCACTGATGTGCAATATTACAAAGAGGAATAAACAGTTAAAAGCTGGAAGGGCAAGTGAAAAGTGTTGTCATGAGAGGAAGAGCTGCAGAAGCTAAATATTCTAAACTGTAATCAATGGGAAGCTGTTTGGCAATGTAAGATTTGCAGTTTTGCACTTGCTGTGGTTCTGAACAGAAGTCATGGAAGATTTTCTGGTTATTCTTTTTCCTTAAGACAAGTTTAGAAAATGTCTAAATCAGTTCTTTTACAACAAAACCATTTTCTGGCAATAGTAACTTTTCAGTTTCACTTTAATTAATTAATATTTTTAACAGAAAGATTTGAAATTGCTGAATTGCTGAAATTGACTGAATCAATTTGACAATTTTTTAAAATTAAAATATCTCAATTTGGCACATAAGCAATTTCTTTGGAAGCTTAGGTATCTCAGCTCAAAAGCAGCTAATATCCATAAAAATGGAAGTTTTAGAAGTTTTGGAAAAGGGAGAATTGAAAAATTTCTCAGATTTCAGCTGTTGGTTTGTTCATATTGCTCCTTTGCTCTTGCCTTTGATGGTTTCCACTGAGATTTCACAGGTTTGACTGCCACATTGTTAGGGATACATTTACCTCCAGCAACCTTCTGCCTGCCTGTGGCAGGGAGTTTGAAATTAGATCTTTAAGATCACTTCTAACCCAAATCATTCTAAGGTTTTAAGATTCTGTGACTGTTCCCGATAACATCCACCTCTGAGGTGGCAGTGGTGATGCCAAGGTGATATATACTTATACTGAAGGACATGCCAAAGAGTGGCACTGGACTCAGATGCTATAGGAATATTTTCTATTACAAACTGTTCAAATATTCTGCTCTGGATGTTTCCAAAAAAAAATAAAAAAAAATTCTTCACTGCATGCAGTGAAGAAAGACGTGCAGACATTTCAACTAGATGCTAGAGGTCTTAAAGCCCTCCCTTGTCTGCTCACCAGGGACCAGGTCAGGCAGCAGGCAGGATAGGTATTAGCAGTCAGTTAGGCCATCCTAGGTGTCATCTAACCACAAAACTGGAATAAGAAAGGATGGGATATGGTGCTGTTTCATGCTTTGAGTTGGAAGGGAGCTCCATACATCAGAAATGCAAAGGCTTAGGGAAAACCCTGTTTTCTTTGGATCTTAACTCATCAGGAGTATTCCATGCAGAAGAAAAAAAGAAAAGATCCTGCGATGGGAAGTTCTGTTGGGTTCACTTATTCCCCTCCCTTCCCTGTTCTGTGCTCATTCATTACTCTTCCATGGTCAGTGCATCCAAGTACCTCCAGGTGAAAATCTGCCTCTCTAGGTTTGGCACTCATTTTCCAAGTGAGTTTATTTAGCAGTCTTCTCGTAACCCTTGTCTTCTAAGCAAAATGCACGCCATCACATGAAGTGGGCTTGCAAAATAGTTTTCTCAAAATAATATATATCAAAGCCTCTCTGGAAAAATACTCATGCCTGTGCATGAGTATCTTACATGAAGATTTTACAGCAGCTTGTCCTGAGATGTTGTGCTTCTGTTCGATATGACCTTAAATATTTAATCAGGTCTTAAAACACAGAAGTCTATCCATTTACTTGAAGTTGGAGTGGGGGGATTTCCTCCCCTTCCTGTTAGTGTATAGTTTTCACTCTCAATTACACAGCAGCTTTACTTTTTGAAAGATCCTGGATTTTTTAAAAAAACACTTATTTTCAAGCAAAAAAAAAAAAAAAAGCCAAAATGTCAAACACAAAGTGTTTCTTCACATTATTTTAGATTCCTTGGTCACCTTCAAGAGCTAGCTAATGACAGCATGCTGCAGACAGCTGGCCTCCTAAATTACACCATTGACTTCCTGTCTGTTCATGTGGGTATCATTCTTGGACACAACCCCCAAAGTGAGTAATTTCTTACAATAAGAAAAAAGAGTGTGGCTTTGTGAGACAGAGGAACTTTAAGTCCCTTTAAGAAGAGAGCAGTTAATCTCAGTAATCTGTTCACAGGTGAAAGCTATCACTGCAAGGAAAAAGTCTTTTCTAGAGTTCGTGTCTTTTTTTTTTTCCCTCCCTCCCCAAGTTGCAAATAGAGTTTTGGAGTTTTTTTCCAGGGAACAAGGTCTTGTCCATGTAGTCATAAGCCTACTCATACCAGTGGTGGTTTGGGAGGGTTTAACACAGTCTGTACTGTGTGCTGGCTGTAGCTGTCCCCATGTGTGGTTTAGTGAAGTTCTATCAAAGGCCAGCACTGCAAATGTCAATGGGGTTGTAATATTTTGGCTGCTTCTGTCACAGGCTGTGACACCTTTGACTTCAAAGGCGGACTTTGAGTGCCCTACAGGTAATGGAGAGCAAATGATTCTTTGTGAGTAAACATGATCAAAATAAAATCCCTGGGACATAAGATGAGGACATGATCAGTAGGGAAGTGCCAGTCCCTCTGCTGAATTTCCTTGCTGTGTTGATGTCCCCAGAGGCAGACTAATGATGTCTACATATATGATAAAGGTTTCCCAAAGTACTAAATTTTATATCTAGCCATTATTGGGTTTGATGATGTTGAAAGCCCAGGTCATTCTTGAAATTGCTCTTTTCACTGGCTCCCTGTGGAGGAATCTGCTCTGTGTGGTATGTGGTGGTCCTTCCTCCCTTCCCACATTTCCAGGCCTGGCCCCAGGCTCTCCACCCCAGGAGTGTCACCCTTGTCTACAGCAGACCAACAACCATGAGATGGCATTTTGGGTGGATGGTTTTTGGGTTCTGTAGGCACTGGAGGAATTGTATCCCTGTGCACTTCAATTTGTTGGGCACACTTGGCTCCTTCATCCTCTCCTGCTCCTGCAGGGACAAGCTGCTGTCCGGTGATTGCTGGTGCTGTCATGCTGATTACCTACATGGGGTCATGTTCCCTATGAACCTCTGAAATCATGTTCCCTATGACCCCTGTCCCTTTTCCTACATCTTAAAATGTAGGTGAGCATCTGGAGTAAGTTTAGAGGTTTCTCATCTAGTTTTTTCTGCGCTTCTTTTTTTTTGTCTGAAAATTGTGCAGCAGTAATAAATCTGAGATCACAGAAGGAGTTCACTGCTGAAAAGAATTAATCTTCATATGGTTTAAACCTTCATGAACCTGTTTCTATAGGTCTCCTCATTGATATTTGAGGATTTTTAAGGATATATCACCAATTTTTTCTACTGTGAGGATGGAAAACAAAAAGAAACAAAACCCAACTGTGTGATCATTCAGAAAATAAATGATGTTCATTTCAGAAATAGTATTAATATTCCTGGAATGATTGTAAATAGCTTGAAATAAACTAGTATACACAACAGAAATTTATAATTGTATCTTCTGTTTTATTTAGATTTATAGAATATTAACTGTAAAAAGTCCAATTACAGCAAGAACCGTGGAAAAATATTTTTCATTAGGAAACAATGTACTGGAAATTTATTCTCACTGAGCATTGTGAACATGTTGACCACTCAGTGTAAAACAAAGCAAATACTCAGTTTCTGAAAGGTTGTTTTCTCTCTCTGAGACTTCCTGAATGTTGCTGTAATTGGATTTTTGGATTGGTTTCTGTGGTCTGCAGCTATGCACAGCAGAAGAAATTGCAGGCATCTTCCAAGCTGAGAGAATATTTTTAGATGTTTTGTGGGCTGTGTATCAATTATTTTATAACATAGAGTTAGCAAAGAATGTATGAAATATATTTAGTGCCTTTGGAGAATATTTTAGGAGCACTGATTTTGACACATGGAATATAATTTACAGAGATGTAAGTTACATCATTATAAAATTATATATTGAGTAAATACCAAAACAAAAAAATTAGCCAACAAAAAAACCTGTGAACAAAATTGCCCTCAGTTATCCACCCTTGAAAAGAGTGGAAGCTTTCACTAAACATCCTGTGCTTTCCTGTCAAAGAAAGCTTTTGGAGGATTACACAACCTGTGATTTCTCTATAAATTATTGTTGTATCAGTGGCTATGTTAATGTCAGTTGCATTGCTAGCTGACTGTTCCTCTAGCCTTAAAATATCTTTCAGACATGTACCAATTTCCTTGGCTCGCCCTGTCTCTTGGCTTCCAAAAAAAGAAGGTAGGAGAAGGACCCTGATGAGGTTTTTTTCACAATTTTTTTTCCTTACAGAAAAAGGTGAGATGTTTTGGAAATACAAGGTTCTACAATTCATTTTGGTTAAAAGAAAAAAGAACCAAAATGGAATTAGTATATGATTCTTAATATGAATTACTGAGGCATTAAACCCAGGTGTTGATTTCCTAAATGTCATTGCAGTCAGTGGGTAGAGAGGAGGGAATTGCCAGTTTTCCTTCTGTTTTACTGGTGACTGGGTACATTGGTTGCATAAGGGTAGCTATAGCTTTATGCTGGCAGCATTAAAAAAAATAAATTAAACATTCTTCCTACTCACAAAGAATAGCTGGGCAAACTGAGAATGGAAAAACCATCCCCAAATTATACCAGCCTTGACAGAGGTGCCAGCATGAGAAGCACTGAAGGAGAGCATTGTGAGGACTTTGAGCTGTGTGAGCTCTGTGAGGACAGAGAATGCAGCTGCATATCTCAAAACACTGTTAAAGAAAGAAGTTCCCAAAGTATAAGCCACTAGAAGAGGAACTTGAGACAAGCACAGATTGCAAAACAGGAAGGCTTGAATTCCAGGTCTAATAGAGGTGAAGATTTGGAATTAGTGCACTGGACAAAATTTTACTGTACAGACTGTGGGAACTTAAAATGAGACCAATCAGGACAAAAATTCATATGGCAACAAACCATGAGAAAGGAAGGAACTGGTTACACAGATGCCAGCCCAAGCTGTGGGAATGGCTTTTTCACCCTGTGGATACCTGGGACTTGGCTGTATAAAAGCGGTTCCTGCAGAAGAACCACTCCAGGACCCCCACCACCGAAGACTAAGGGTAAAGTGGGATGCTTTGGGAATCCACGGGTAGTGATATCTTTCTACCTACTCACGCTCTCTCTCACTCTCCTTCTGTGCCCCTACTTCTCTCCTGTTTGTTTCTGTGTCTCTACTTCACATTTACTGTTATAAAAAAGTCTGAATTATGACTTCTGTATGTGGTCTTGCTTGCAACTTAATACAGCCAGAGGCATCTCTTATATCGTCATAAACCCAACAAAATATCCAGGAGGTGGTTTCCACAAAGATCTCTCCTGCACGCTCAGTCCCATTCTATTCAGTGGCATTCAGTATTAAATTTGGACACATTATGGGCAGCAGAAGCCAAGCTGTGGACCCAATAGAATTCCCTGAATATGGGTTCTTATATGGAGGTAAATCAGCCATGTTGTTTTTTTCTCAAAAATAGAAAATAAATATAACTTTGAGTTTATTATAATTATTTAATCTTGAAATCAGTCTGAAAAAGTCATTAAGTTGATGTTTTTCCTCTTTTAAATAAATATGAAGGCCAGTGAGCTTCCCAGGGAGGAGACATTCTTTGCCCACCACCTTTTGTGTGACTCACCAGGAGGCCATGCTGATATAGCCAGAAGGATTTCCTGTCTTTCTGAAGCTTGGTCAACCTTTTTTTTTGACAATAGGTGTAGTGGGGAGGCTCAGTGGTATTGTAAAGCATCATTTCTACCTGTAGAAACAAATTTACACCTGTGCTTGCAGATTTAGTGCCTGACTGTGCAGGTGCCTATTTGCAGAGACTATTGACCCTTTCACTGCCCCTATGCAAACACTGGGCAAAAACTAATTTTTTCAGTCTTGACTCAGACAATTAAGGTCTAGTAAAAAGGAACATCTCTGAACTGAAAATTTTCCACCCAGATCTCAGGAGGTTTCTAGACTTTTAAGATTTCTGCTTTCAAAATGAGCCATAACGTTTCACCTGCTAAAACAAAACAAAACAAATGCTCATAAAAATGTAGCTGTTCTGTCACACCTCACAAAAAGGTATCTGTCAAACCTCAGTGAGTTTCCAGAACGTTATTTCTTCCAACCAGAGCAACTGACCCGTCCCTTTTGATAACCATTGGAGAAGCTGAAAATATCTACTAAAAAGTGACTTCCTTATCCTAAAATGTTGCATCTCCCCTATTAAAACCACAGCTAAAAGCAGCCAGGTCTGCCCTCAAGGAAGAACTTGGTTAAACTTTGCCAGACTCTCCAGCACAGTCCTGTGTTCTGCGCTGAACCTACAGGGACCTCTCTATGGCTAGGAACTGTTTGGAGATTGGGCTCTATAAATCCTGAGGCAAAAGCTAAACTGAGAAATGTTTTGCAAGAATATATTTAGTTCTGTGAGGACTCAGACACCATAATAAGATCATACTATAGAGGTCACATACAAATCACAAAGAGCAGTCTGGTCTTCTCCTTGTCCTCCTGTATAAAAAAAATAATAATTATATCTTCTGCTTGCTTATCACAAGGCATATATCTCTGATTAATCTAATGAAGCTGCATAACATTTCTCACTGCCTCTGTACAGGGACACTTTTCAATGGAAATTGTGTAATTTGGTGGATTCTTCCATAATCTGTGCCGATTATCACAAACAGCAGCCAGAGGCTTGCCCTTTTTAAAAAAACTTTTAATATTTATTTAATCATAATAAATTCAAATTACTTATTTACCCATGAAACTGACAGCATGTTAAATTGTGAGACACATTTCCTTGTATTTTAGCATAGAGAAGTATTAATGCATACTTTGTTTTCCAGTGGCCTAGAAATAACTGCTAAAGGATCAGTGGCAAGGGAATAAAAATGCAGGGCAATTACTGTAGATTCCTGCTTACTATTACCTCACTTGGCACGCAGATTCAGCTGTTGCTGTGCAGAGGACATAGCAGAAATACACACAAGCATCAGATGAATTTGCCTAAAAGTAGATCATGCAATCAAGGAGGAGTGTATTTTGAGAAACCTGAAAAAAGTATGCATAAAGCCCAGCTTTAGGCAAAAACATTTGCTCACATCTGTGCCAGTCTAGCAGGACAGTTGACCTGACCTCAGAGACAGTAAAATTTGCATTTAAATGCTTAAATACTAGTTCTTGAAGGATTTAATTGTTCATATTTTGTCTTCACACTCCTCGAGGATGCTCCAGTGAAGAAAAAGAGGAGTGAGGAGCCTGGCCTGCAGGATTTAACCAGACAAGAGATAAGCAGCTGCTAGAAAGAGCATTAGCACAGACTAATTAGAAGCTTGCAGAGAGGACAAAGCTCTCTGTGGAGAATTTACAGCTTCTTTGAGTGCCTAAAGGGGGCTCCAGGAGAACAATTATTGTCGTTCAGGTGGTGAGACACTGGTACAGATTGTCCAGAGAAACTGTGGTTGCCCCATCCCTGGAAGTGTTCAGGGCCAGTCTGGATGGGGCTTTAAGCAACCTGATGAAGTGGAAGATGTCCCTATCCATGGAAGAAGGTTGGAATTAGATAACCTTTCAGGTTAATTTCCAAACCAAACCATTTAATTATTCTATATGCATCTCTCCTACAAACCTGACTTTTTGCACAGATTATTTTGAAATAGATTTAGTAATCTACACTTAGATCTTTCCATTAATCTGCTTCTAGTGGAATATCACACAGGCAACAGTTATAGGGACACTTGTCTCCAAAACAGATTGGTAAGTTGGATTTTCCTTCCTTGGAAAAGTTATCACTAATTATTTCTGCTGAATTCTCAGCTAACCTGGCATTATTTCTGTATGTGGCATCAGCTTTTCTTCTTTACAGAAGAATCATATCTGGGCCTTGCTATGAGGCCAAGAACTGAGAAATTTGGACCACACTTTCCTCTTCTTTCTACATTCATGTTTTTTAGGACTTAACTGAGTAGCTAGAAAGGTGAGAGAATGTGAACTTACTAGTTAGCTGCAGGAAAAGTGTCTCTATCAAACCTCCCAGATTCACTCCAGTTTAAGAACAAATGTTTGAGAAGAAAATTAAAATAAATGTAGGAATTCAGGAACTTAGAGGATTTGTCCCCTTCTGGATTACTTCATCAACATATTTTCTTTTGATGGAAACTTAAAATGGTGAAAATTTAATGTTGACCTTAACTGAAAATTCAGGGTTTAGGAGATGATCCAGTGTTTGGTCTTCTTTCTGTGTTTACCAGTCAAACTGAAGACTTGTCCTCTTTCTGCCTCTGGTGTGATTTTGGTACACATTTTCATCAACATCATATTGCAGATGTTGGTGGAAATGTATAGACTTTGGTAGGCTTTAAAATCCATCTTCAGAAGAAGCATTTCTGAACACGAAAGCTTTAACACAAAGGCAAATTTGGGACTGGGAGCAAGCAGGAAATAACAAGAGATTTGTCATGCACTGAGTGTATGATGGTTTATTTAGCTGTTCAGTGTTGTGGTAGGATTCATTGGCATTGAGTTAGATAAATCACAGATAAAATGACAAGTATGCAACAATGCTGAAAAAGATAAATATCATTTATTATCATGAAGATCTATGTGCTAGTTAATTCCACCAAGATTCACTTATCAGGATGCTAGATGCAATCACTGTCATAGAAGACTTAGTTGGGACATGACAATATCTCCTGTTGAGACAGAACGGGTACAGCTGTCTTGTCAGCGCTTTCTTGGGGCTGCATATGGAACAATTTTTCTATCAATTCCATGTTACACATTAGCTATGCTGAATTAAAATACTGTTACAACGTTAAATGTATTGAAATATTGAGAAGGGAGCACTGCTGCTGCCTTGTTTATTATTTTGGTCATTAAGAGATAAGAACCAATAGCTGACATTAAACAGTATATCTGTGTGAAGAGATAGATTTATTTGCCAGCACATAAATCTAACATTCAAATTCTTTCTGAAGAAAAGAAGTAGTAGCAGCATCAACAGAGACCTCAGGGTGAGGAGCTCCTCCAAGTGTGGTAAGCAGCTGGATTACACGGTTCTACTTCAAGCAGTGTTGGCTGCTAGGACATCTTCCCTGTAAATTGCATGGTTCCAGGTGTGACATCAGGTAAGGTGACAGCAGTGGTGCTGTCCCTATGCTCAGCTGTGCTTCCCCAGCTTGTGGTGCCACAGGGTGAGACCTCTCAGTGCACAGAACACTCCACAGCTGGGCACAGGAGCTCAGACACATCTTGGAGCAGATTTCCCAGCCAGCACAGCTGCTCCAGTCTGCCCACGGCCAGCACAGACTCTGCGGCATCTGCTGCTGTGCTGGTTGTGCTCTGCACAGCTCTTGTAGCTCTCTTATCTCAAGCCAGGGAATTAAATTTAGCAACAAGGTGGACAAGCATTTCCCTTTCTTCAGCAGGCCCAATATTGAGAGTTCTGGGCCATTTCTTCCCTGCTGCTTTCAATGGCACAATGATTGTAGTGTATCCTTTGCAGCTCTGTCCTCATTATTCACCATATCCCGAATATGGCCAGCTCAGGCAGGTTCATTTCAGGTCTGGACCAAATATTGCACCACCTGTTGAAAGCACAGCCTGCTTCTTGGCTCCTGCTCTGGAAATTACAGGATAAGAGGCACTTTCCAAAAATGTCAGTACAAATGAGCAGACCATGTGTTGCATGTTGCTTGTCATGTACTGCATGCATGCCTGGGAGCTTTACTTGTGTGGCTTTGGAAGCAAACATAATTAAAAAAACCAGTTGAAAACGGTGAGGTTACTGCTTCCCTGACTGAAAGATGGAAAAAGCCAGTTCCACCATTGCCAAAACCATCTGGATTTATTGGCAAAATATAAAGAAAACAGTAAAGACTTTTCTCTGTGGTTGCCACCAGAAAGATGTGCAATAAAACGAAAAGGTTGCATTGTTCTAACATGACTTGGTTTGGAAGTAGTTCATCTGGTAAGAACTTCTCTTAACACAAGACAGCAGCTACTAACAGTAGAGCCTTCATCTGAGAAACTACGGCATGGAAATTAAAATTGCACATGACACAGATCTACATTGATAAGACAGAGAGAAGGTGGAAACACAAAGAAATTTGTAAATAGTCTGATGTTTCTGAGCCAATTTACCATTTTTAGGGATCTCACTACTATCTCCTATGTAGAACAAGATGCTGTGAGAAAAAGGGGAATAAGTGAAACAAGCAGACAGAAAAAGAATAAAAGAACTTGTCGGACTACTATGTGCACAATTAAGAGCTCTGATACCATGGATATGATAGACATGAAGGAAATCACCAAAAGTGTAATTTTGTAAAAATCAAAAGCTTGCTTTATGTGGGAAATACCAAAATGACCTACTTCACTTGTTAAAAGAAACAAACAAACAAAAAAATCACATCCTTTTCCAAGGGTTTGAAATACCAGTAAAGGAAGAAGAGCTTACAGGTACTGAGGAATTGTGTCCAGGAAGAATGCGCTCTATCATCTTAAGAACTTTTATGAAACTCAATTGTATATGAACTGAATGAAGGGTTAAAAACACATCATGGAATATCTTGAGGTTTTTCTAAGCAATGAAAAACAAAAAAGAAGAATACATTTTTTGTAGTGAGGTTAATGATTTGGCTTCATGACCATATGTGCTTTACAAGAGTGGGAGTGCCTCCAATTGGAGGAGAGGTTAAAGATGTCCAGGAGAATAGAAAAAAATTCAGTGATATGGAAATCACTGCTGAAAAATCATCTAATGAATTATAGCAAAATTTCCTTTTGCTGGTGTTAGAAATGAAGAGGGAATAGTTCTCACTACCTACTGGAGGGCATTTTTTAAGAAATGGATGCCAAATATCCTTCACTGCTTGGTGTATCATCAAAATTATGATTTGTGTCCCTGAGGGAAAAGAGCTTACATTCCTTAAATTTGTTTTCAAGATGGGCTTTGTCAAGCATCTTGCTGCTGAGGTGGGTACCAAAAAAAACCAGCCCATCCTATTTCTGTGTTTAGCAGCTCTGGCTGCTCTAAAGCTTTTTACTGCCTCCCACCCACCCCACTGCAGTCATACACTTGGGTGCCAGGCTTGTTTATCTGGATTATTGCCACTGACCCCATCTTCAAGGCTGGTAGAGGTGGACAATGCAAATATGGTGATTAGAAGAGTTTCCCAAAGCAGAGCAGTCAGCTTTTACATAGGCTTTCTCAGACAGTTTTCATGGCTGGCTCAGGGTGCATGAAATTTGGTGGTGCCCAGAGCTCTCTGTCACTGTGTTGACTCTGGAAGCACTGTGCTTGTATTTAATTTAATTAAAATTAGACAAGCATCTGTGGATCCAATCCATCAATTCTGTGGCTATGGCAGAATAAATGTGGATCATGATTATCCACTGGTTTACCATGTTAGTAGAGTTCTGGAATGATGATCTCTGGCTCTGTTGGACCCCTGCAACAGGGGCCAAAGACCAAATCCACGTCCTTCTGCACATCTGTCCTGTGTGATGCCTCACTGCATTTTAGTCATAGCTAGCATGCCATCTTCTTCCCATCTTGTCCCCACCCTTATCCTATCCTTATGTTGTCCTTCCCTCTCCTCACTCTTGTCTTCCACTGGGCTACTGCCTCCACATTCTCTGTTTCGCCTAAATTTTTTCTCTCCTCTTGGACAACTATCCTCTCCAGAGTACATTTATTTCACATGCACCAAGGGGTAAAGATAGATGCACAAGTTGTGCCTGATCCTCTTTCTTTTCCCTTTCTGGTCCCAGCTAAGCAAGGCAGATTACCCAGTGTTCTTTATATTGTATGGGTTTTGTCAGGAAGCTGATAGAAAAGCCACAAGGTTGGATATTTTTGCAAATAAAATAGTTTCTGGTTTTAGCCTTTCAAATATATCTGCACTGGTGGTCAGAAAACAACCAAAAAGTCATAATTCTTCCCAATTATGTCTGCAAAGCATCTTATTGTCTGATATCAACAACCTTCAATGTTTTTACTTTTTTTTTTATGTATTTTTAATTAACATTTACCAGCTAAAAGTAATTGAATGTGCAAAACTATGGGTTTATATATTGTTTTCATTTCATCCTTTGAAATATTTTTAATTATAAGAACATAATGTTATATCTACCTAAATGAAGACCCTGCAATCAGCAGCCATTGTTTTAAGTATTTTTTGTAGTGAGAAATAACAACATCAATAGGAAAGCAGCTGTCTGTTCATCCCATCACTCTGAGAGTAGCTGTGCTTTTTTTTTATTATTTTGTTTTTAGTGTTTTTGTTTAAAGAAACCTGTCTGAAATGGAATTAAGAAAAGATCTCAAGGACATGGTAGTAAAGTTAAAGCCCTGCCCCATGGCCAGTACATTTCATGCTGCATGGTCTTTTTTGAAGGCTCTGGATGATGACTCAGAACATATTTGCTAAATATCTATCTACGAGAGGCTTCCCATTGATCCCTGTGCCAGTCACTAAGGGTAAATGTTATTAAATGTGGAAGAATTCAAAATCACTTCAATTATCTAAAAAACTTTATCACTTGTCTCTCTCTGTGATTCTTTTCCATGTTTTCTCCTATCTTTTCCCTTGTGCATTTAAGGCTTGTCATGACAGGCACTGTCTCTTACTATATGTTTGTAGAATATGAAGGAAAATAGGAAAGTGCCTAGGCGGAACACATGACATATTGCTAAACAAGAAATAATGAATGAGTTTCAGTAATTATAGAAGATGGCAGAGTGTACCCAATTTTCATATATTATCTGAAGAACTCTATTTGTTGTTGAAAACATACCTCTAATTTTTAAGGTATTTTTTTGATATTTCACTTCCCAATACAATTTGGCTTGAAATCTTCCTGTGGCGTTTCATTTTGCCTATTTATTGAGCTCAGGCTGATATTTCCACCATTCTATTTGTCTTTTATCAGGGCTGTATTTATTCTCTCCCTTGCATTCTTACTGTAATTGCACATGAAGTCCTTGGGAAAGTTGTGTTTTTCTTTTCCATGGATGAAATATGGACTGAATTTATGATGGCAGGGTGATTTCTCTTGACCTGTTGTTTGGGTCTGCAGGAGCAAGAACAAAGCCTGTAATAGACCTTGGGAGATTGTAACCCTAAGGCCAAAGTCACATAACGTGTGGTGTCAATGCTTCCTTCCCCTTTCTCTATCAAAAATGCAAGGGACTGACCAGGTGGGTCAGCTGGGCACAAGTGTAAGGCTAACTGTCTTCTTGGGTCCTTCAGCTGGAGTACAACCTGAAAATCAAGGGTGTGAATATCTCACTCAGCTTGGCATTTCTTAGGCTGAACCTTGAAAAGCTGTCTTGGTCCCTTTGGTCTGAGAAGGTAAGACCAGCAGACCCAGCAAAAACCACTTTGATGATGAAAGCATTGGAGAAGTTGATGTATGAAGATACACACGGGGAAGTGGATTTGTTCACTCTGAAGAAATCGTGGCTTGGGGAGTTCTAATTGCAGCCTTCCAAGATCTCAAAGGTGCTGATGGAGAGTGAGTTATCCACTTCACAAGGATGCATGGTGCCAAGACATGATGCAGCAGGCATACGTTTCCTGAAGAAGAATTCTGCCTGGATATGAAAAATATTCCTCACAGTGAGAATATTCAAACACTGGATATTTTACCCAGCAGATTGCTGGAAGATCATCTGAGAGATACGTTGACTTGATGTGGCCCTGCTTTCAGTGCAAGATTCAATCTTAAGAACTTCAGAGATTTTTGCAACCTGAAGTTTTCTATGCTTCTGTGATTCAATGTTTCCTTTATTCTTCACATTGTAAATACATTCATACCTTGACTTCATGCCTAAGTGAAGCTGTGATTTTTCCAATAGAAAGGCATTTAAGGCATATTTCTATATAATGCACTTTCCTTGAAAGAAATATTGAATTAATATTTTTGCTTTTCCAGGAGGATAAATGTGATAGCACGTACCAATTTCTTGAGGAAGGAATAAAGCTAAACAGCCAATAGGCTGTTCTGAATCTTTTGTATTACCTCCATGATTCAACCCCTAGAGAAAGAAGTGCATGTTCAGCCTGGTCTGTGTCCCTTTACCTTTGAGGTAAACTCTCTAAGACAGTACAGTCTGAGCACATTACTCTGCTTTGTGTCAGATATCACTACGGCAATGGAAAAATATGTCAAGACTGAATGTCATACCTTTGGGTAGCCTCATGTGTTTCTGACATGAAATCCATTATATCAGCCTGAAAAATGAATACTTCTTCAAAGCCTTCTGAAGTACCTAGTTTGTCCTAACATAGGCATATTCCAGGTATTTGGGTTATAGCACACCAATATCATAAGCCATGACTAATAAATTCTTTACACTGAGAAAATCTTTGCTAAGTACAGGCCTGCATAGCAGAGTGTTCCTGGAGTGAAGACATTTGAAAGACGTTTTAATTCCAATGGCACCATGCAGAGGGAATTAATCTTTCTTATGATTTCCTCTATTGTAACAAAGAAAAAGATTTTTAATGTGCAAACCTCGTTAAATCAATCATCCTTGGGAACTTAGATACACAGTGTGATAAAGGCAACAACTTTCAATACCTAGAGGCAATTTTTTCCATATGTTTTGGGTGTTGGGTTTTAGGAAACATAAGCATTTTAATGGATTTTTGTCTCTATTTACAATATAAAATTTTAATTTAAGGATGCCTTACTCTAGGTTAATTAATATAAAGTTCTCACCTATAACAATGGAATATGAACCTGTGTTTGGTGCTTTCAGGTATAGTAAGGATGACATTGGAGAGGTCAATCTAAGCTATCAATTACCTGGTGCTGCAGAAATGTGGTACAAAGTATGACAAATATTGAAAGAAACCATTGGCTTTTAGACGTTCTTGAATTTATTAAATTTTTTAAGCAGGTGTTTCAACTATTGCATTTCTTCAGTACCTGGGATTTAGCAAGGCCTC
Organism: Parus major; assembly: GCF_001522545.3. Taxonomy (NCBI): domain Eukaryota; kingdom Metazoa; phylum Chordata; class Aves; order Passeriformes; family Paridae; genus Parus; species Parus major. Next base: position 59,061,619 of record NC_031799.1, on the reverse strand, counting down.
TTTATTCAATAACAAATTTATATAACTTAAAACTGTTTGCATACCTGGAATTTGATTCTTTATTTGGAGAAAATAAAAGAGTAATACTACTTGAAGAAGTCAAAGATTATGTCATTTTGCATCACAAAGAGATGGCTGACTATGTCTAATCCTCAGGCATTTGTCAAGCCTTGGCTTCCCATGGGAGAAGATTTTTACTGAGTGCCATAGCCTTTAGAGCAAACTAGGACATTTGATGTATTTCCACATGGATAACAGCATTACATGACATCTAAGTAAACTTACATTATCCATTAATTGACAACTTAGATCTGTCTGGCTCAAGGGAAACACACAACTGTGTGAAAGCTGGGGTAAGGTTTAGAGGACAAATGTCAAATGTCCCTGGGTTATATCTCATGAGACAACTAGAAGTCCAGCATAGTTACCTGGATTTAGGCTTATATCATAATCATTTTCCATTCTCCCTTTTCAAAAAACATGTTTTTTTGCAAATAGAATAGACCATGGGCACTCAAACAAGATGATCTTTTTTTTTTTCCTTTAATTGTGTGGCTAATAAAATATAATTTCAGAATATTTTAAGAGATGTTTAATGTATTTGTGTAATCAAGTCCCTTTACACAGTTTTGCAGCTCCAAACATTTACGCACTCCACTATATAACAGAAACTCAGGAAACTTTGTATCTCTCTGCTGTCTGTTCTTCCGTCTGAAGAAAAGCATCTCAGTTTAAATGAATGAAATAAAATAATAATTAAAAAAAGAGAACAAATAAAGACTATTAGGGAGTCCTTATGCAATTTAGGATGCCTAAATGGCTTAACTAGGCTTGGTGAACTACTGAGTATTTTTTTGAGAAAACCTGGCAGTCTTAGGCATTGCCTCCTTAAGAAGTTGAAAGATAAACTTTGTAGAACCTTTATGTTCATCACCTTCTGCATTTGTTTATCAAGTACTGTCTTAAGCAAGTAGCTGGTGTCAGAGTATGTAATACAGTTTTACAGTCTTTGTGCAGACTCGAGGATCACAAACAAAAAGAATGAGATGAGAAGGCAGATAAAAATTATCCATGACATTAGCAGTCCTTTTAGAAACTGAAAGTTGCCCCCTCTGACCTTAATCACTCGGGTCTTGATTTGGTTGTCTCTTTCGCCTGTGACTGAAGGTAAAACTGTCCACTTCTGCTCTCCAAGGAAAAGGAGCTCGCACATTCTGGTATGGAAATAGCAGAGATTCTCAAATTTTGAGCTCAAGTAACATCTCCCAGACATCTCCATCCTGGCTACCTGGCTACCATGGAGAGGCCTTGAAGCCCCTGCCAAGGCAACCCAGGCTATTTGAATTAACTATCCTCCACTCTTGATGAGCAAAGGCAGCATTCATGATCCTTCATCTCATGGAAGAAAGTACATCACGTTTTTGATCAGAAAGACTGGACACTGTTCTGAAGAAAACATTTTCTAGGACCTTTGCCACTGTTTTCCTGATGACACCAGTCTGGGCCTCTTTCCTCAGGTGATGCAAAGATGATTTGTGATGATGAATCCCTCTGTGAAGGCATTAAGACTTTCTGCATCTGCAGGAATGAGGAATGTTAGTTAATGTGTATGGGAAGCATCTGTGAAACAGCTGATGTGTTTACAGTTCAAACCCAGAACTATCCCTCTGACTTACCTCTTGTGGGCTCATGCCTTTGTGTCTTTGCTGGATACCTAGACCAAGCCTGAAGAGATAATAATCTAGTCGCTCTTGGCATCTTCTGCTGTCAGATTAATCATTACTTATTAACTGAAAAATAAAGAACATGACTAATTGGATTAAACTGAAGCTACTGTTCCTTCCTGATATGTACCTTTATGAAATTTTTTTTGGATCAAAATCAGTAACAAATTACATATTTCCACCACTATTTCCAGTATTTCAGCTGGTAGCAGCAGGACTACAAAAATGGTTAATGTCCAAAACATTTCTTAATTTCTGCTTGATTATGTTTTGTGGTTCAATTATTAAGTGCTGTCATGTTTAGCTTGGCTCTGATGTGAGCTCTGTACTAGGTTTATTATCAGAAGTATTGTAAATATAGCCTTCTTTCTCACATGAGTTCTTGCACTGTGTGTGTCTTACAGGCTGGAAATTACAGTATTACAAATTGTCTAGAAGTTCATATTTATTAAACAAGACAATAACAAACCAAATATGCAATTTTGTGACAATGCTGCCACACTGCCAATCACAGTGGAGCTTCTTAACAGCAAAAAACACAGGTAAAGCATAACAGAAAATAACTAATATAACAAGAAGGCATAATAAAAACAAAGGCAACGATGTAGTTATAAAAACCATGATGAGAAAGCTACTGTAAGACAGATGAAAAAAACTGTCACAAAATAAAACAGCTTTACAGAAGCCTTGTTCAATGTTTTTAGACATACACAATAAATAATGTGTTTATCCCTTTTTGGAAAATGTGTCAGGTGCAAGTTAAGTTTTCTAAATGCATTTTATAGTCATTAAGGCTTGGACTGATTCTAAAATTAAAAGTAATTCTAAAAGTATGAGGAAGAAAGTATATCTGCTGAAACTGGTGGCGTGTGCCTGATGCTGGAAGAGGTGATCTGGGACCTTCTAAAGGCTAATGGGGTATCTGGGGTGCCATGGGCAAACAACCCTTCCACAGCCACCCCTGGTCTGGCAACAAAAAACAACACCATTCCTTGGTGGGAAAAGAAAGAGAAAAGGAGATAGTCCTGTACATGTTGTTTATCCCCCAAAACATGTGCCCCAGAATATTTTGAGCTGCCCCTGCTGCAAGTCCCTGTCTGCTTTGTACATCAGCTTTCCAGACTCGACAAGTGGGCTCAGGCCATGCAGACACACAGATACATCCTCCTTTTTATGATAGCTCACTCTTAAATTACAAGCCTTTAATGCACCTTCAGACTATAAAATACTGTCATACAGAAATAAAAGCAGTGAAAAAGAGGCAGGCTGCAAATTCACTGTAAAGGTTTAGTAATTTTCAGAACCTTTTATTAAATCTTCCATTTTTCTGGAATTTACAGGCAATTCTAAACCTGAATTTCAGCACACATTTACTTGAGGAAGCTATTACATTAATAACTGTGTATGACATGCATGGAGAACTATAATGTCTTACAGACATGTAGGCAAAACAGTGGATTTTTAGGATCCACTTTAGGAGAAAGTACAAGTTGTAAACATAGTGCAGTAAAAAGCCTTCTTCTCTGTTTCTCACTGGCTGATTTTCAATTTATCTCCTTCCCACACTCTCCTAGCACTTGCTGTATCCCTTCTTAAGCCAGCAATCCTAAAATGCACAAGGTCTGGACATGTCACTCAGAAGTTCTCATGCGGCTGCACAAATGAGGAGAAATACAGAAGACTAATGAGAAAACAAATCTGCTCTACACTGCCATACGCTACAGAAACCAAGAAGTTGTTCAAGACTTAGGGAAAAGAATAAGCAAACCTTACAAGAAGTACTATTGGGGTAACAATTAAGATGTATTTCTGTTCTTTTTTCTAAAGAGAAATGTTGGCTTGGTGCACACATTCTTTTTTTCCCTTTGAATCATAATCTTTAATCACATTAACCTTGCAGACAGCCAGTATAAGCTATATAACTTTAAATATTCAGTATTGATCTCCTAATTGTCTTTTTCCCATGGCAGAAAACTAATGCGGAGCTTGCCCCATCTACTGCCATCTTCTTTTATTAATTTATAGAAATATGAAAGACCATTTTGAAAACTCCATATTTATCTGTATTCTTCCTGGGCTCTGCTGTCATGAAAGCATGTGTTATTCCTTGTCGTAATTTGGGACATGGTTTAGTGGTGTTCCTGGCAGTGGTGGGTTCATGGTTGGATTTGGTGACCTTACAGGTTGTTTCCAGCCTAATGGGTTCTATAGCTCTATATAAAAATGTAAATCTATTTCTATATTATATGATTATATGATTATATGATTATATTATTATAATGTATACCTCTATATAGAAACCCCAGGAAAAGGTTTAGGTGAGCTTGACATGGTATGAGTGGTATGAGTCATGGTAAAGAACATGTGCACATATTTTCCCTTCCTTCTCAGAAGTGCCATAGCTTACCTGCACAATGGAGTTTAAGCAAAAGGTGTGAAAATCCAGCATTTAAGCTGCACCATACATTGTTCCCTCTCTGACTGCAGAAGTCTGCACAGAGATTACATCCAGCTAGCTATCCAGTGGTTATTGGAAGTATACAGACTGAGAACTCAACTCAGCTACCACAGAAGTACGGTAAGATTTAACCCCTTGAAGGGATTTTAGGCACATATTGAAGAAGAACAAAGCAGTTTCCCATATTACCCATTTGAGGTGGTTTGCTTTTCAGCACACAACACTTACCAAGACTGCTACGATTTGCCATGCCTGCCCTGTTATGTGAGAACATTTTTGGTGGGACCCTGAGGTCCCCTCTATCAAAGTTTGCGTTATGAAAACTGATTATCTGAGCTTATGCCTTACTTCACTTGAGACAATTTACACCTATCAACTGTAATGTTCCCGGCTTTCTGCTGTTTCTTGATTTAAATAATCCTCAATGAGTGATTTCAAATATGAAAGTTCTGAAAACTGTGATGGAGTCAAAGTGAAGTTACTCCCCTGACACAGCCCCGATGATCCAGCCACTAGCAGGGATTGTGAATGGTTTGTACATCAGTACAACTATGCCACTAGTTTGCAAGAACTTGAAAAATAATTCCTCCTTCTTGCTGTCTCTTCAATCTGTGTGCTAAGGAAAGTTTGAGGTAAAATTTGGCAGTCACCCGGACCTTTTTTTTAAAGTTTAAATGTGAAGCACCTGAAGAAGAGATGGAGAGACACCACCCATACACCCTCCCTTCAGCTACGTAAATTCATTTGTTGGGTTAGACTTGCGCTCAAAAAAACCAGAAGTGCACAAGTGGATGCACTTATACTCATCAGCATCATAAAAGCTCACAATCCAGAAATGCTGGTCATGATTAAAGCAGTCTGAAGCACCACAACCTGTTTGATATGCTATGACACACATATAGTACCATACTCCCTATGCCTAAGTGCTCCCATTTTAAATTGTATTTTCTTCAACTTAGTGGGAAAAAAGCAAGAAACGCAGGTCGATGTGGAACATCAAAAGGCCACTGATCTCTCCAGGGGTGAAAAGACAAAGAAAAAAAAAATACAAAAATAAGCTTTTTTTTTTTTTTTTCTCAGATGCTTTCAAGAAAAACAAAAGCTGCAGCTCTATTTTACAAAACACACTTAAACAACCTAACACTGAATTATTCATGCATGTTCTGAAATACATGCTTTGTAACCCAGAATTAATTGCCCTTAGTGGTGAGTATGTCTCTTCTCATTGTAAATACTTTGTCAATTGAAATACAAACGTTCTGCACAAAAAGAAAAGATGTTAACACAAACAGTGTCATAAGCTTAAGAATATTATCACCTTCCTTTTCCTAACGACTTTGGACCAAGTTTTATTTTTGAAGCTGACAGACAGATTGGATTTTCACTGGTTTGAAAACTCAGGCCAGAGATTTTTCCAATGATCAGATCTTTTTGAGGAGGGAATTCACTGATTATGCTTGCATGCAGACATAATCTAAATTTCCATTTGTCTTATCAAACTCCCTCTGCTAGGATTTTTATGCAGTTGATAATAATTTTGTAGGATTTTAAGACTGGACTGCTCTGTTAGAGTCCTATTTCTACCCAGACAGTCATTTGACTGTCTGTGAGGTACCTCTTCTTGAAATACATGGCTGAAGTCAGTGTCACTCCTGGAAATACAGAGTCCAGAAGAGCTTGCCTTTTGACTGATATAAGAGAACCACAAAAACTCAAAGTGAAAAAGAGACTGGGGCTTTTCTGAAACAAAAGCAAAATCTTTTGCAGTATGGAAATCAGTTTTTTGTAATGAAGCTTTTCTACTTGATTAGGTACAAAATGCTTTCTCTGTTGATGCCTAAATATCAAGTGCACTTTGAAACCTGTGCAATTGGATACAGGGAGTAGGTGCTATATTTCAAACCAAGGCCTATTCTTCAATGCTGCCTGCTAATGAAGGAAAGTTATTTCTTATCAGAAATACCACCTGTGCCCTGTGTCCTTTAATTGGGTCATTGAGAGTTACTCACAAAACAAAATTTCATCTCACCACAAAATTCAGGGTAAATGCAATTTAACTAATGGACTCAACCTTCAGCACTTATGTTGTGGGTGGTAGGAGAAGAAGAGTGGCTAATTAATTTCCTCTGATCCCATGGCTGTCATTTAAACTTCAGGGTCCTGCTGGCACCAACAATTAGATCAGGCAGTTATTCATGGCACCACACAGTTGGCTCTGGTCTTATCCTGGGAGGAGGGGAGGGAGAGACAGAGGCATCTGAGGGCCACTGAAGTATTTCTTTGCTACATAAGGACCTTTAGCTGACCCATCAGCTCTGGTTAAGACAGTGACTTTGTATGTGATATGTTTGGTAGGTGTGTGTTAAGGCTCTGCTCTGTTGCTTAAACGGGGAATTTCAGTTGCAAAGGGGAAAGGAAAGTTGGGGCGTGGCTGCTGTGCTCTTCCAACCTAAGAGACCATGAAGACATCAGTCTTGTTTTGGCCCTTTCCTCTTATCAGTCCCCCAGAGCAGGCTCTGTTGCTAAATGTTTGCCCTTCTGAGTCTAAAATAATGGTAGATCCAGTCTTGGGTGTTGCTCCAGAATTTTAGCATTTCCCATGGCTAAAATGTATGACTCCAAATGAATCCTGACATCTGCACACCCAAACACATCCTTTGCTGGCATCACACCTTACCATTTTTCTGCCCTCTCATTCTCAACATCCTTTCTTGTGTTTTCAATAGCTTAGATCCAAGTGATGTGGACATTCAGGTCAGGTTTGGGCAAGGTTAATGAAGATGTTAGGGGGTGATGTTAGGGTATGAAGTTCAACTGACTATTAGGAGGCTCATGCAGTTTTTATTATCTCAGCCTGAATATGTACCTGGAAAGCCTTTGGAGAGGGGGAAAGCGAAGGTCACACAAGCATCCTAATCCATTTGTGGGATTTAAAAATCATAGCTTTAGGCCAGTTTATAGTGATTTATAGTCTTAATTTGGTGATGTGCTGATTCTTTTCTTCCTTATGTGGATAGGGAAAAGCACTTTTCACATGCTCTTATAGTTCATTGGCAGCTCTGGTCACCTGGCAAGCATCATGATTATCACAACACCAAGAGGCTCAGAGGAATGTGACCATCCTCACAGGGATGGGAAAGATGTGACATTCTCTGATTTTCTGGCTTTTTTTTTGCTTTTGGGGTTGTTTTTTTTGAGCTCTGACATACCATAACCTATATGAGAGGTGTCGTGGCACAGATGAGAAGTAAGAGTGACAAATGGTTTTCCTTTTATTTGGAGGTGTGAAATATGCTGGGAGATGTTGCAAACTATATTAAGGCTCTTATTATTGTACTAATTAATGACTCATGCATATATGAAATATACAGAGACATTCAAATGTTTAAGAGCAGCTGATGGGTTTGGACATACAACTGGCAGCTAATTACCCTGTCTCCAAAAATCAGATTGCTTCAAAATTTTTCAGAGGCTGTACAGCTAAACCCTAGTGTTTTTGAAAACATCAGCTATTTTTTGCCAGTTAGGTAAAAGTGGAGCTTTTATTCCTCAGAAAAAGTACTAGCAATTAACTTAAAGAATATTTTTTTCTGGTAAAAGAAACCCACACTAGATGTGACAGCCAGGTGGACAGAAAAACATGTACACTCGGGGCCAGAATAAGATATAGTTAGTGGTCCAAGAGGAAGAAAAAATATGCAGTAGAGTTCACAGTGTTCATTGAGGTTGGAAGGATATAGCAGTGTGTCAGAGCTGCACACACACTGCAGAGTCAAGACACTGAGGATAAACACCACTGGGGTGTATTTCACTTGTCAGACTGTAATTGCAAGCTTGATCTCAGTTTTGTTGAAGAGTGCTGTGGATGGGTTGTTCCCCATATAAAAATGTAAATGCTTTCTTTCTCCATTTTTTACAGATAAACAAAGCCATAGCTTAATCTGTGTTATTCCTAATTAAGACTTTTCATGTACTTCACGTCTAAGTTATCCTACGTGTAAAGGCTGTGGTTGTGCATGAGGAGTGACAGAAGAAGCCGTCATGCTCACACATCATAATATAGCATTATTTTATTTCTGCTGTAATGTCTCTTCTAAACATCATAAAACACAACCAGTGGCTAATGTGGCAGACAAGATATGAGAATAACAAAGAAGGAGCCCTGAAAGAACCGAAATTTCTTTTTTTTCAGTGGCAATGTCATTCACCCAGAAGGGGGAGATCTCAGCCTGCATGCTGCAGCAGCCAGCACCTAGCCAGTATTTCAGCTCCAGCTCAGAATTTTTCTGACAGGGAGATTTCAACACAAACCATGCAATTTGGTGCTGGAGCACACTGGACTTCATATGCTTAAAAAGATGCACACATATAGTCATCACACTTCATAATTTAATAAACTGCTAAAAAATTGCACACGTTTTCATTTTAGCAACTTAGGTCCTGCAACTAAACTCACAATGCTACAAAGACATTTGAATTTTTCACTAATATGTCATGAGCACTGCACCCATTGCAAATTAATGAGTCTCTGAATAGCACTGTGCATTTGTCATTTGAATTTATGCTAATGCACTGAGATCTGATGATGTTGATAGTCCACAGCAGCTGCTCAAACTATAGAATATACATGCATATTCCTTCACGTTTTATTCATCTTTCCTTGAATTTTTATGATCTATCATTTGGACTGCAGTCCTGCAGATGGTTATTGATAGGGCTGCTAATTCTCTTTGAGTTTACACCACAGGCTTGACCCCCAACCCTGAGCAGAAGTAATGGACCAGTGTTGAGAGAATTATGTACATCACACAGCAGCAACCTCAGACCAGTGGGTCAAAAGAGTTCATTGAGGACCAATGGTATTTACAAAGAGCGTTGGCATGGTAACTGGTAACTGTTTCCTCCCCTCCACACACAATGAATCATACCAAGTATAATTTATTTCAATAAGTCAGTCTGAGACTCATACAAATGATATGTCATTGTAGATGGATTCTGTTCTTTTCTGCATGTAGAGAAGAGTAAAGGCCTTCACACCCAGAAGAGAGTATGCAGTAGCCCTTGTATAGGAGTGACTGCAAAATGCTGGCCAAAGGCAAGACAGCAACCTTTCCATCCAGAGTTCAGGCAGTGCCATTGTGTAATGAAGAGCAGTGTCAGACTGAATCCATTTGGGGTCCTGACCAAGAAACAAAGAAAAGAAGTACTAGGAAAACTAGAAATAAAAGTTGCAAAACATTTATCTGTGAGCTGTTGTGTATAGGAAGTTTGAATATTCCAGAGTAGACTGCAGTCTTTACCAACTTTAGCTTTAAACATGACAATTATAGTGCTGTTAATATACCCAGGAAACAATTATTTGAGCTGCCTAATCATTTTCAAATGACTCAGAAAAAATCAAGCACAAAGAAAGAAGCAGCACAGATACAGAAAGTACAGCTTGTTAAGAATCACTCCACTTTTTTTTTTGTTCTCTTCCAGGTTTCACAGGGACAGGGAGGCTTAACAGTTTAATTTTGAAACATCTGGGAGTAGTGATGCCATACAATATAGTGTGGCCTTTTGTTTGCAGCAGGTTCTTTTAGAGGGAACGAAGCTGTGTCACATGAGGGAACTTGACTGAATTATCTGATAAATGTCAAAATTGGACAGACACATTCTTACATCTCGTAAATACTGTCAGGAAAGGGTTTAAAAAAATTAACCAGTTCATCTCTGTTATCTCAGAGAAGATCTGGAGCTGAAAAATGGCATATACAAAGGGAAAAGAGAGCAGACTGACTCCACAGTCTCAAAGCAGCTCTGAGCAGAACTCTCAGGAGTGCTACTTAATATATATATATATATATATACATATATATATATGTGTGTGTGTGTGTGTGTGTCTGGGTCTAACACTCTAGCACCATTCCTAGGTTAAAGGCCTTTTTCAGATAAATGTGTTTCAGTAAGAAGCAGCAAAAGCTACTTTCCTATAGCACTGTAGTTTTCCCATCAAGAAGGGTAAAGACATTTTCACTGTTCTCAAAAAACTTTGAAATGTAAACTTGTTCGATTGATGGCTCCTTCTGGTCCTGGCAGCCTTTTTGATAGCTGGTGCTCTTTCTGGAATACTTGTTAAAAATGTCTCTGTAGCAAAGATGTTGTGTTTTTTGTTGGTGTCTTTTTTTTTTCCCATGTAATTTTTTTTTTTAAAGTCAGTGCACGGAAGAGCAGAGATAGGTTCTTGTCTTCAATAGAGCAGACTGACAGGTGAACACCTACTCTTACTGCCCTTTTACATGATAATAATTTGTGAGTTTAGACTACTTGAAAGCAGTTTTGTTCATTTTTCATTTTTCAATTTTAAATTTTGAATCCTTTTTGAGGACTATTCCTGCTCAGGAAAAGTGGCCATTGCAGACTGTTCTGGAGGCTGTGTGTCAGGGTTGGAAGCAGTCACATGCACCACTGTCATGTACTGTTTAAAACCAGTGCATTCTACAGCTGTTAATGCCTCCCTGCACAGAGTTCGACAAAAATTTACAACTGGATGAGATCCCAACACGAAAGACAGTATCCCATGTTCTTCCTTCCACCAGTGTCCATCAAATTCTGACCTTTATGAGCACAGAAGCCCCTGTTCTGGTTTGATGGGTGGCTGTCTGTTTGAGGCAGCCCAGCTTGCAGAACAACTGTGCTTACATACTTGTTTGTCAAGCTTGCACGGCTCTTAGTTTGGGCAACATTTTGCTTTGTGCATGTAAATCTTTTCCTGGAGATTGTCACATATGCTTGTTTCTCATCTCTCATGCTACCTCCTCTGACCCTGTTAGCTTCATCAATGAAGTGTAATTGTAAAAGAAGTCTTCCCAGTTGAAATAACAAGCAGTGTCAAGGGGGTTTTCTGGAGTAATACCTTGATGCTAACCACTACTCAGCTTTTTCCATTTCACTTTTTCTTTCATTGTACTCAGTGTAGCTATGAAGTAGCTATCATTATTAAAGATTATTCTGCTGTACAATTGCAGGATTTGTTTACCACAACCAAAAAACCCAAGAATCTGCAAGTGCCTCCCAGCATGTCTCATGGACTAAACCTTGTTCCTCATTCTCCCTGCACTAGTCTCGCTAGATCCCCTTTTTTATTTCTTTGAAAGGATTTGTGCAAACACAGATTGTAGACAGTGAATAATTCAGCCTGCTGACAAATAAAGACATGGCAGAGGATCCACATGGGCAATAATGTCCTTATAAACAAAGGCAGCTAATCCTGATAGCATGCTATGCTAGCCATGTCTGCTGGTAAAATTTACAGTGCGCAGTAGTCCCTCAAGGCTCAGAGGAGATTGTATATCTCAAAAGTGGCAACAATTTTTTTAGGCTTTTGGAGTCTTTTATGTTAAAAACCTTTGCAAGTGATTTTTTATCACTGCGCTTGTTAAGTGAGAGAATATTTGATTTACTTTGGTTCTATTTTAGAACAACAATCACTTCTCTGAACATCTTTCTAATGTTTCAGATTTCTACAAAAATAGCTTTTTCTTTTTCAGATGACTGTCTTAAAAAAAACATGTGTGAGGGACTAAGGTAGTAATGCGGATGAAACTCACATGTTAAAGTTAGAAATCTACAGGGAAAATGTGAATTTGAGTCAAAATCTGAGCATTCCAAACCCCACATACTCAGTGTCATTGGACATCTGAGGAATTTGGAGCTGGATTCTTAGATAATGTGGGTCAGTCTTGCCTTGTTGATAACAAGGGATTGATCTATAGGGATCATGAATCTGCCTCTCTGGGAGATTTCATTATGGTTCCAAAATGAGATGCTGCCTTCCGATTGTAACCATATCAAATACCCAGCTTGTATTTGATCTCACACCTTAGCAGTGCTACAGATGCCTTGAAAAGTATCCCAGATTAGAAGAATTCAAATATATTAAAAAACTTCACCTATTAGTTCTATTGTTTCTTGTGAATGTTAGAAAAAAAGGCCACATTCAAACCTCAGTCTAGGTCAGAGATAAGAGTTGCTCCCAGATTTTTTCTCTTTATTCTAGGAATACTTGCTAGCATAACATAGGCTGATAGAGTTCAGGGTCAAGCTGGGGATACCACCCAGCATCAGGACTGGGGAAGGTGGTCTGTAGGATGAGGCAGATGGGAGAATTTCATCCTTGCTCTCTGCATCTCTGACAGGTTTTAGCAAGACACCCTCTACTGAAGAACAATCTGAGAGCTGTGTCAGGCATACAGAAGTGCTTATAGTAAAAGTGTAGTAACAAGTATAAGTTCCTTTTAGCAGTTGTTGGGAGTTGGCAATTGGAAGTGGTACTGTGTGTGGTATCTTCTCTACAGACTGCCAGGCACATCCCAAAGGCATGGTGATGAATACTTTCTAATGTTCTCAGCATTACAATGTACTTCTCTACCACTTGGAAACAAGAATATAGCCAGGGAATGACATTTAAATACCTGTGTCAACAAAGCAAACTCATGCCAAACTTGGCCTGTAGTTCTGAGTACTAGAGGAATCCTCAGATGGCAGAGTCTGCAGTCTAGATGGCCCCAAACAAAACCTGGTGCTCCAAACTTTAGACATATCTCTGTTCTAAATTTAACATATTTTTTTCAAATCTATGTATTTAATTTTATACATGAAGGATGTATAATTCTTACTTTTAAAATTCCATATGTGGAATTAATGTTTATTGTCTTTTCAAATTGTGTAGGATTTTAACTCAGAGGGAAAGATAAGTTTTAAAAGAGACTCAAAATTTTGGTGTATTAATCTTCTCTGGGCCTACTTCTCAGCAGAGCTCAACAGCTGCAGTGGAAGAGCAGCAGTACCACCAGTATTGCTTTCCTTCTGGTCCCACGGTGCTGACATTACCCTGTGAATGGGATGCTTGATCAACAGTTCTAATGACTCAAGTGCTGTCCCAGAGGATTTGTCCTTTCTCCTTTGCAAACCCTCCCTAACGTGGTTCCCATGTGCTGTGTAGAGGCTCAAGGACTTGTCTGCTTAGCAGACTTGAAATCTCAGCACCAGGCAGTCTGCCTGCCTCAGTAATCAGTCTTTGTAACCCTTTTTGCTTTGTAAGGCAGAGGAATCGCCACATTTACCTTAAACCTCTGTATTTACCTACAGATAAAATGCTGTGATTCCAGTATGTAGTGGAGTATAGATATATGTGTGTGGGAATGAATCAAGAGTCCTTTTCCAGTACAAGTTCCACAGATTTCATGTTCTTTTTTTCCCCTATAACCAGAATCACAGGTTGCAAAGATTCTGCTTTGCTCAGAGGGACTCATGATCAAACTGAAAAGAAAAAATAAAAAAATCATCATACCATACTTCTTAGTAAGTTCTATTTTCTCTTTCAACTAGCCAACATAAAAACCTTTTCCCCTGGCTTGTACAATCTTTTAAAGTACTAACAAGTGTTCTGTGCTTTCTAAGAGATTCTTTTTTTTTCTTTCATAGATCCAGGGTTACCACCCTAGTAGGTGTGGGAAATCTTTGTTCACTTCATTATAAGACACTTTTGTGTACCATCTAACTGGATTTGACCAGCAAAGAAGAGCAGATATGTCACACGCTGAATGCTTTTTTCCTCATCCCTAACATCCTAGGATATTGCAGACTTTCATGTTCTAATGGAGGTTTCTTTTACCAGTGACCAATGTTTCCTCTACTCTCTAACACACTTACAAGTTCTGACCTGTTATAATTTCCCCTCCTGCAGTGCAGTTTCTGCCAGTGTTCCTGTCGAGTACTGGGAAAATTAATATATTGCCTAGAAAATCTGTATGTCAGAGAATGTTAGCTTGTGTACAACAGCATCTTGAGTCTTCTCCATTATATGTGTGTGAGAATTGCAGTGAAAATCAGGGAAAAAAGGGCAATTCATACAGTGGATTTCACCACAGGCTTTTTAGCAAACCTTTGCTGACAAGCAGTATCTTGGGTCAGGCAGTGGTAGATATAGATAAGCACTCCAGGCTCATGAAAATGAATTTATTCTCTGAAAGCATTGCATATACTATTTGTCTATGACAGAGGAAAAATGCCCAAGTGCATTTCAAACACACATTTAGTCAGTAATGTATTCTTATTACCCAGTTCTGTATCTGGGCTATTTTCAGAAATTGAAAGCACTGCTTCTCTTTCAAAGCTAGCCACTTCCTTTTTGACTGTCTTCCCACTCTGAACATAAAACAGGTGCATCAGCAATATTTGGCAAGTACATACCAAAAGAACTTCTATCTTTAATATCCAGCATTTCGTATTGTTTGCCTTATCTCAGTCATCAACGCTGATTCAAAGCAATTGAGTATCACAGCACTGACTACAAGCCAAGTTAGACAAGAGTTGGCAGGGGTTACAGCTGTGGGAGGACCTGCAGGAGGAGGTAATAGCTGCTTCTGTGAGCCAAGGGATGCCAGTTATAATACTTCCTTCATATTTCTCATTTGGTAAAACAGTTTCCTTTGTTCTTTTATGAAAGGTGACTGGACTGATTAAGATTTCCAGATGCAAACAGACAACTCATCTCACAACCCTGGCAAGGAAAATAAAGTGGAATACACTTCACAGAGAACAGATGATTCCAAATGTATTTGGCAGGGTCATAAACAGTTGAAAACTGGGTCTTACATTGCAGAGGCTCAGGGATCATTAGCCTGATGGTATCTTCAGATGATGTAGTCCTTTACAGATTGTTTTTAAATGTCAAAGTACCCATGCTTTACACTGTATTAGAGAACAAAGGCCAGCAAGAGTTAAATTTAGAAAACACAGTCTTTTAAGTGTTATTTAGGAAAAAAACTCCTAGTTTCAGCTGGGGGCAAGATGAAGGAGGAACTGTCATGAGTTAAACTTTGGAAAAAATAGAAGCCCCTAGGCCCTTCGGGTTCTCAGGTGAAGGATCACAGGTTGGTGACTTGCAGTTTCATGGGCTGCAGGCAAAGCAAAATAATTTGTGAAGAAGGATGAAAGTCCAGAACTAGTGCCTCCTTCCCCTGCCATGTCATAGACTGAATGCTGACCCCTGTAACAACCGTTCAATTCTGTTCTCTTGTTCCCTCTTATGATGCCTTTCCCTTCCCAGTTTTTCAGTAGCAGAAACTATTGTAACTGGTCTGGTGTGCTGTAAGTATACTATACTAATAAAATAAAATTAATCTAATCTAATAAATATATATAACTAAATGCACTTGCACTGCCAGCTATCAGTGATATGCAAAGAAAATATGTTCTGAGATGTGTAAACTCTACAAAGATTTTTTCTTAAAAACCCCCAAATCACTGAAAATAAATAAGAGTTAGAGACTGTCTGTGTCATCCCCATCATATAGAGAAAACTTTAGAGTAATTCCACACATATCTTCTCACTCCTAAATTAAACATCTTGAAAACAAGGAGCTAAAAGAGGCATAGCATTAACTTAGTACATTAGGAGACACCTATGTAATTTAGGATATAGAACTGAAAATTGTGATTTGGTTGAGTATCTTGCCGTCATCCAGTGCCTATCTACAGAGGTAGATTCAAAATGAAGGCAGACTCATGGTCTTACAGGTCACCTTTGATGTTCTGCTGCTGTGTTGGTGGTGTCCCTGTGAAGGTGTCCACACTATTCCACTCTGAATTAAACTGCCTTTGAAGTTTCTTGTCATCCATAGATATCAACTTACAATTCAAGTAATCATGCTTCAAAATGGTTTTTACATTGCCACAGGAAGGCTACAGATTGAGAGATTTTTTGACACATCTTGGCTTGCACAGTGTGCATTCAAACCATTTCATTCTCTGCAGTTTTCAGTGCAAGATGCTGAGGCCATCAGCATGAATTCTGGTTTCAGTGGTTGGCCTCTCATGATGAGAAAGACATTGACATGCTTGAACAAGTCCAGAGAAGGGCAACAGACCTGGTGAAGGGTCTAGAGAATAAGCCTGATGATGAGGAACAGCTGAGGGACCTGCATGTGGTCAGCCTGGAGAAAAAGAAGCTCAGGGAAAACCTTCTCATTCTCTACAGCTACCTGAAAGGAGGCTGTGGCCTGGTAGGAGCTGGTTGCTGCTCCCAAGTGACAAGTGAAATGTCGAGAGGAACAATCTCAAGTTGAGCCAGAGGAGGTTTCGTTTCGATATTAGGAAAAATTTCCTCACCAGAACAGTGGGCAAGTCCTGGCACAGGCTGCCCAGGGCAATGGTGGAGGCACTGTCTCCAGAAAGTCTTCAAAGTGATGCGTGGACGTAGCGCATAAGGACAAGGTTCAGTGGTGGCCTTGAAAGTGCTGGGTTAATGTTTGGACTTGATGATATTAGAGGACCTTTCCAATCTCAATTGTTCTGTGATTCTATGACTTTGCTAAGGAGTTTTTCACAAACTGTTTTGTGGGTAAAACTCCAGTGTGGACTGCTAACAGCAGCTCTGCCCTCCTTGTAACGCCATTTAAACTGGGTCTGAAAAGGAGTGCCTGGTTCTGATCTGTTGTCCTGCTTCCCACTGAATTTGCCTTAAACAAGCTGGTGTTGACTATCACATAAAGTAACAATCACATGGCAAAATGTTTGAGATCACTTTGGGCTTTGGTAAGGAGCTGTGTCCCCTTGCAGCCCATCCAAATAACTGACTCCTGTCAAAACAGGTCCTTCAGGCTCCCAGTAGTGGAGACACCATCCCTGGAAGCATTTAAAAGGTGTGTAGTTGTGGTACTTGGGGACCTTGGTTAGCAGTCTTGGCAGTACTGGATTAAGGGTTGGATTCAACAATCTTAAAGGTCTTTCCCAACCTGAATGATCCTAAGGTTCATGCTTTTCCAAAGAAAGTAATTCCTGTTGCAGTTAAGACCATGGATGCATTCAGTATTGTGATCAATGCAAACATATTGTTCTTCCCAGTGTATTTACTTTAGATGTATCAGTGAGAGTTCTGCTGCTCTTAGCATGTAGAGATTACTAATCATCATTCTTTTCAAGCATATAGGAAAATGATATTGTACAAATTAAAGATTTAGGATTAAATAAGAATTAGTCAGGACTGATTTCCACTCTCATAATTATTGATTTTCCCTCTTCATCTTTCAAGCAATGTATTTTTTTAAATTTTTTTTATTTTTTTAAACTTAAAAACATCTTAGAAAAATCATTGTGGCAAGTCAAATGTTGAAACTGTCTCTGTGTTTCCACCACTAATGCTGTTCTGTATTTTACATAATAGTTTTATTGTTTTAGGTGAGCTGAATTAAAAAGTTATGTGGCAAGAATAATTCTGTTTTATTACAAATTTAATAGCAATTTTTATTTGTAAATTATTCACAAGCAAATGGTTGGATATAAAACTATGAAACGTAAAGCTCAAGAAATTAATATGTAAAAAAAAGAAGCATGTCAAATATATGCATATTTTGTGGAAAGAGTTAACAAGCCATTTAAATATGCTTAAAAATTTAAGCCACCTAAATATGCTGCCAGGGTGGTGATGCTGGTATAATTCAATATCCTTCAGAAACCCAAGAATATAGATGGGAGAGTGATGTTACATGTCTCTGCCCCCTGGAAAATTTCATGAGGAACTGACACCTTAGGCATGAAAGTAAGCCAAAGGGGATACATGAATGAGCCAGCATCATCAGCTTCAGTAGTGATAAAGCTATTTACTGAACCTTTACGGTCAGAGACAAAAATAGTTTACAAATAAAAACTGAAAGACTCGCCAGAACAGTCACCTTGAAGAGGAAAGTTCCATTAACTGAGCAACCTTTCCATGGGAACTTTGTCAGCATGTGAGAGACACCCTCTGTCTTGCACTGTGTTACTGCCACATCCAGGAGATGAATAACACACAGATGCTGTTTTTTACTCAGTGTAGGTCAGCAGTAAATTAGGATGGCACAGGTATTGTGCATTGGTGTACAGCAATCTTTTTCTTCATAATGTTATTTAATTTTGTAACTTTAATTGTTACAATAATTGAATTAAATTGCTGCCTGCATGCCTTTTTAGGCTTAACTCTCTTTTTTGTCCACACACACCTTCAAACATGCTCTGTGTAGAGGTAAGTGTCCACATCATGCTGGAAAACAGAATCATTATGTATCTTTATCTGGTTCAGAGCCCCATTTGTGAGAATATGAACCCTGAAGGGGTATTCACTTAACTCTCATTTTGTCTTTTTTTAAAGCCTGACTGTTTAAATAGGAGAAGCTTTCCTAATGTGGCTGCTTTCTCATCTCATCTTTATATGGCCCTTTTTCCTCCTTGCTTTGATTTGTACATGTGGAATGCTTTTGATCAGATAACAGCCAGTGGATATGTTGCTGTCTTTATTCAGGACATTGGTTTTGTAAGCGGCAAAACTGATAAACACTTATATGTGCCTTATTTCCTTTTCTGCTCAAAGATTCTATTGAGACATCAGCTCATCTGGTGAAAACATGGTTTTTAATATATAGTTGTTGTTATTAATTTTAAATTCAACGCTATCATATTTGATGTCTGCATCTTTAAAAAATGCAAAATGATGTCTTGTTGGCAATAATGAATATGAGTCTAACAGAGAAGAAAAAAGGGAACCTGCCTTAACATTCCTTTGTTATAAAATTCTTATCTGAAGAAACGACCGTTGAGAATATTAAAACTTGACTCTTTGTCTGTTAGCCTTATGAAAGATAGAGGTATTTTTAAAACTAACATTGCTTTGTTGTCTCCACAGTTATGATGCCTTACACAGCAGTTTTTCCTTGAGAATAAATCCTTGAGAGAGAAGATAAAACAAATGCCATGGACTAGTGACTGGCATATAC
Organism: Parus major; assembly: GCF_001522545.3. NCBI lineage: Eukaryota > Metazoa > Chordata > Aves > Passeriformes > Paridae > Parus > Parus major. Next base: position 59,042,642 of record NC_031799.1, on the reverse strand, counting down.
CAACCAGAGACTTATTCACATGAGAAAACTGCTCAACAAATATTTCATCTGTCTGAGATATTTTCCAGCTGAGTTGCCTTGCTATTCTGTTCCCACCACATTCTCTGCGTTGCAGAGACATCTCTGCAGTGGAAAAGCAGAGACATTTAACTTCTGCACTGGACTGGGAATGCTGAGACTGCTTCAGATGCTAAATACCAGGTCAATATTTTTTTTTTTCAATTGGCACTGAATAATGGAAACAAACTTAATATCAGTTCTTTTCTCTGTATAAAAGAAGCAAATCTGGGAAGGGTTAGCTATATGATTCAAGAGCCCCTTTATGCAATAGCTAAAAATTCTCATGAGCTAGAGGTATTTATGTATTTAATATAAAATGATGAAAACCTCGCAATACTGACTTCCTTGACATTAACGCATGGATCTAACTTGTCTAACTATGTAAAAGTACAAATGATAGAATATAACGAAATAATTCAAAAAACCTTGGATTCCAAATAAAGAGGAAACTGAAGTATTGTTATGGAGGTCAATTTATTGAAAAACATTATTTCAATTAGCTGAGCAGGTAATTTTTTTAACAAAAGTTTGGAGTAAAAGTTCTAGGGTAGTGCCAATCGTAAGGGCTGAATGTCAGTGCAGTGAGAGTCGTGTGTCATGAAAACAGAAAAAGCTATTAGACTTATTAGATTACTAAAAATAAATTATTTATTTCAATCACAAAATTTTGCAACTTGTTGAATGGTTCACTCTTTAGAGAAAAACTAAACACAGACTAGGAAAAATAAATTCATTGTACTTCATGGAGTTAGATAAATTAGTAATGCACCAGTCTCAGAAATAAAGGAGGAAAACAGCTGATAGTTGTACAGCTTGTTCCTTAACCTTCACACAGAAAATAAGGCTAAAACTCCCAGTTAATTAGCTACAATTAAACAGTATATGTGAACTTCCAGAACTTAATCATCTAATATGCCTGTGGAGTTATTTGTGTTCAGCTGTGAAGTAACCAAACAACTGTGCAGCATGCATTTGATAAATCTGAATAAAAATGTGCTCAAAAAATCATTATTTGCTTGCAAATTAGGAAAAGAGGCTAAATTTTGTTGTATTAATTATTTAAAACAATTTTTTCACTCAGCTCTGGCTATTAGTAAGATGGGAAATTAGTCAAAAAAGCTCCACATAAGTGAAGAGCGTCAGCGATCAGATTATGTCTTTTTACCTGAAACACACTGCCTATATCCACTTGGTTACCCCAGGTAAAAGCAGGGCTGTTTTAGCTACACCCCTGTTGCAGAGAATTATTTTGTGGGATTGGCATGGTCTAAAGCTCTGACTCTGGGTAACACTGATGTGGTGAGCACCACCTCAGCACCCACTGTAGCATGGTTGTGCTCATCAGAATAGGCATGGTCTGAGGAACCTAGAGGTACATGTGCTGGAAGGGGAGGCCAGGAAGATGCTCAGAGAGCTGGAGAGCCTTTGCTAATGAGGAAAGGCTGGGAAAGTTAGGCTTGTTCAGCCTGGAGAAGACAAAAGCCCTGGGTAGCCCTTAGAGCTGCTTCCAGCTCCAGTAAATAAGAGAGGCTGGAAGAGAGCTGAAGAGGGTCTTTTGAGAAGGCCATGGAGTGATTGGCCAAGGGAGAATGCATTCAAACAGCAAGGGGGTTATTAGGAAGAAATTCTTCACTCTGAGGTTGGCACAGACATCCCAGAGAAACTGTGGCTGCCCCACCCCTACAAGTGTTCAGGCTGAGGCTGGGTGGGGCTTGGAACAGTCTGGTCTAGCGGGAAATGCTCCTGCCCATGGCAGCAGGGCTGGAATTACATGAGCTTTGAGGTCCCTTCCAACACAATCCCCCTTCTGTGATTCTGTAAATTGTCAGTAATTCTCTGGTACAATTGATGGTAGACTTCAGTTTTAGGTACTGCCTGCTTTTCGGCCTTCTAAGGACAAAAAGTTAATTCAAGACAAATTAAATGGATGGATATTCACCATACTCAAACTGGACAAGGCATGTTTTTTGGTTTTGTTTTCTTTTCTGGGCAGAAAAAAAATACAATATCAAATTGTGCAGAAACACATGTAACAGTGATGTCTCAGGTCAGGCAGCAGCAGCTGTGTCTCAGATTTAGAGGGATGTTTTAGAGGTCTGGACTATGGTATTCCTACTTACTTGGGAATCTGAAAATAAGTGGAGTAAAAGAGACCTATTTTTTTATATTTTCTTATGCCACCATCACAGGAAAAGTAAAAATGATAAGAAAAAGTTACATTTTTTTAACGTAGAAATCTAATGAAAGATTTTCAACAACAGGAGTCTTAATATTTTTGCTCCTGAATCCCTGTTAGATTCTTTAAAAAAATGCCTGATTTGTAACAGTGCTGATCACCAGTGTACCAGTCAGGGTCCCATGAGAAAATTGGTTTATAGACAGTGCATCTATCAGAGCTTTTTCCCTGGAGTGTTTCCTTTGCTTGAGCTCACTTGGGGCTTTACATGAACTTCACTTTCACTTTCATGAACTTTCATTTTGAAAACAAGACTTCGCGCTTTGGAATTAAAATTAGGGAAAATTTTCCACAGTTACATTTGTACCTGGGCAGGTCCATGAAATCAAGCGGAAGAGAAGAAAGATAACAGTTAAAAACAATTTTAAAAAGTAAAATCTCTTAATTAACGATACCAGAAATTTTCAACTAAAATACCAGATTGTGGTAAGGATCATGATTTTTCATCAGACTTCAGTCTAGGGAAAATTCTGAACTTCTGATTCCTAATCTTTTGCTAAAACCTGTCAGTATCACCTTAATTAAGTTGAGCTTTCCTTTGGTAAAACTTTTCATGTCAGAATTACACAGACTTACAATTCTGACATGAAAACTACTTCTTGGTGAGTGTTAATGAGATGCCTCCGTTTGTTTTAATGAGGTATAATGCACAGCTTCATTTATACATAAGAAGAGAAACAGGAAGATTTTTGAGCAGGTTTTTACTCTGTAATCCAAGAAAAATGTACAGACTCTGCTACTCACCATTAACAGGATGACATAAAGAGTTGGCAGCATTTTTCTGCCGAATACCCTAATCTCATGTGGCTACATTTGAAAAGTGGAAAATCATTGTTATCTCATATAGATCCTTACAATGCACCGTATGTATCTAGTGAATGAGCATCAAACTTACCCTGTGGGTGTATGCTGCACATCCTGCCAGTCCATTGATTTTGGGGCTACACTGAAAACAAAAGACTGGCTTTGAGAAAGGGCCATGAACTCACATTTAAGGGTATAATTTTGCACAAGTCAGAACAGAGGAGAGACAAAACTGTCCTCCAGACAATAGCCTTCAGTATGGGGAATGCTAATTATAATGTTGGACAGATACAGGGTCATGCTCTTTCCACTACACTGTAATTATGTACCAGGAAGCACAGCACACAAGAGGTTAACTTCCTTCGTTTGCTTTTTATTATGCTTGGGAATTTCATGCATATGCAAGGCATAATTCCATAAGAATTATATTGTTGGTTATCATTAATGGCTGCTTGTTATGAAGTGCAATATTCCTACCTTTTAAAATTCAGCAGGATTCTAGACAGGCCTTTTCACTGTTAGGATCTTGGCCAATAAATTACTCAACAGGGTGCACAGAGTGGCTGGAGCAATATAATAGCATCACCCTTGGTAACTGTGGAACAGTACTGGTAACCACAGGAGCAAAGGGGCACTTCTTCACAAGGATGCCTTTCACTGGCGCAGACGGTCAACCGAAGGACAAAACAAAATGTTTCAGGCTAGATATAGATTTAAAATGGGGCAGATATTTGGCAAGCAGGAATCATACATATAAAGCTGACCTTGAAAAAATGTCATGCAAAAAAAAAAAAAAAAAAAAGAAAAAAAAGCAGCATCCGCTGTTACCACAGGAATCTGAATACATTATATAGAACTTTATTAGCTGGGTCTCATTTCAACAGGAAAAACAAGTTGGAGAGAATCAAACCTCTGGGAACAAAATGATGTCACTTCTGTGCTGGCTTTTTCTCACTGACCATTTAGTTCTTGCTGATTGCATTTCTGGGAGGATTTCCTAGACAGAGAATATCTTCATCAGTGGCTGGTTAATATCAGATCTCATTGCAATCCAGCCTGTTTGAGACATTCCAGGTGACTCTGTGTATCAGATGTCACTGGAACTCTCCATACTCTTTTGTAGTGAATTCTATATATTCCATCAGCTTGGATCAGTTCATGGGGAGGAAAAAAACTCTAACAAACATTTAATATTTTTTGTTGGGGCCAGTCCTGTGAAGGAAGTGAAAGGTGTGATTTTGCTTTGCACCCCGGTTTTTGGGTGAGCATGCACAGTATGAAATTTCTATAAAAACAAACCAAGATACTTTTGCAGGCAGGAAAACATCCTCTCTCTCCGAAATCTATTCTGGAATAGATTTTCCCACCAGGGGTTCTGTGTTGTAAATATCCCTCCTGTAACAGGTGAGAACATGTTCACCATTCCCTAATGGAAACAAAGTCTCACCTGAGGCAAGTGCTCTGGGACAGTTCCTAAGGTCTCCTTGCAGTAGGTGCATAAAGCAGAGGCATACACAGGCTCACAGCTGGGTGCTTTTGGCTTTCTAGCCTAATGGACCCCTAATTCTTTGCAGCTGGAGTGACAAGACATGAGGACTGTAATCAGAGTCCAGGACATGACATGAATTAGTGTTTCTGGATTTTAAAGGCTGTCTGCACCAGCCTTGCTTCAAAATGCATCACCTGTATATTATCACTTATGTACATTTTCAAAGGTGTCTGACAGATTCTCAGCTTCCAGTTCAATATCAATCTACATAACAGCAGAAGCAGTCCTGAATAACCTGCACATACCCTTCAGGTGCACCACAGACTCCCTTATAGATATGTGTCTATGTAATATTTACATCCTTAATATACCTCAGTATAGTCAAGGGCAACTTTCCTGCAGTTAAAAATAAAATTGCTGCTATCAAATAAGAAGTGCAGTCACTCCTTAAAAGTTGAGAAGATTATCTCTGAAAAGCCTTTTCAAAAACTCTCTAGTCTGTTATTAACAACCTAAGAAAAGATCTCTTGAAAAATGGGATAATTTTCTGAATGTAAAGGACAATATAAAAAGATGTTGTTTATGGAAGTTTTAGACTAAACCAGGTTCTCTATTATTAAGCAACAGCTCATGTTGTGTGCTAGAGACTCTACATGCCTTTATGGCACTTCTACATATTAATTGTCCAATTTTATCAAAGTTGTTAATAATTTACTGATTACAAGCATTGGGATCTGAATAATATTTTCCTTCCCATTAAGTTTCTTTCCCAGGATTTTTTGACAGTTATATGGTCTCATCATTAATGTTATTTCTCATCACAGACCAAATTGAATATTCACATGAAAGATCAAAATCACTGTTATTTTGTCTTGTCACCATTTTCCCATATAGACTGTTAGCCCATCATATTTTTTATCACGTTTTACAGTAGTTGTTCCATTTATAGCATAACTTTTAGTCCAATTCATTATAAGACTAACATTTTGGAAGAGCATTTGAAAAAAAATCTTTATGAAATCACAGAGATTAATGTGAATCTGCCTCCCATTTCTTTTCCTTTAGTGCTTCCTGGTATCCTGAGAGTATTTCCTTACTTTCTAATTCAAATTTTTCTGGTTTTTATCATTCAGTCATCAAAGAGCTTTGAGAAGCCTTACTGCAGCTGGTGCTAGATTAAAGGATCACAGAGGAAAAGACTGTGATCTTAAAACTGAAAGCTGAAATTCACAAGATAGGAAAAAATTTTCTCTGTTCTTGATGTTTTGTTTTTTGATTTGCTGTTTACACCCATTAACAGAGATCCTCATGAAAATAAGAGGATAATTACTACCAGTCCTTCTAGAATACATCTTCCTTCTTTCCTTCCTTCCTGCCTTCCTTCCTTCCTGCCTTCCTTCCTGCCTGCCTGCCTTCCCCTGTATAGGCAGAGAAACAAAGATATTCAGAGTTTATAGACTTTGGGTGATGAGAAATGTTCAAAAAGCATACTATTTCTTTTACATTTTTTCTCCCCAAGCACTTCATTCCCCAAAAGTCCCATGTGACCTTGGTACAAGCCCATTAGACTTAGTCCATCTCATGCTGCCACACCAAAAATTGTATGACATCTGTGGTTATTATTTGTATCACATTGGCATCTGGAAGTATTAAGATTTTTAGAAACAGCAAGAGGCCAAGGAAGCGTTAAGGATCTAAATAGATGGGAGAGAAAAAGGTGACAAAAACCTTTCAGTGATAGGAAGCATAGTCAGTGAGAAATGAAATTAATTCCCAACAGAACACAAGGAATTTTTGGCAAAGTCAAGAATTCAACTTAGATGTCCTCTTTTCAAGTTCATTGTGTTGCTCTTTTCAAAGAAAAGAACAAATAAGCCTAAATATCTTGATTTTTCATCCCAAATATCTTATGTGTAAAGCTGATCTAGGATGTATTTCAGATAAGGTTGTACACTTAAATTGGCTGGTGTAATAAATTGAGCTATGCTCATGGAGAACATGGGACTTAAATTCAGCTACAAATAAGATGGGGTGGATTTGGAGAAAAGAAAAACATGAATAATAAAAATCTATGTACATTAAATTTTTTTTTTTGTGTCGTAACAGGTGTCTGCACATCTTGTGTCCAGCACAAAAGGATACTGGCTTATGCATTTCACAAGAAGTGGTAAAGGTGTTTGAGATGATGGTGTAATTTTACAAAACTCAAGAAATCACTGGATATCTGTAATTTGGAAGCATGCCAGTAAAGTGAGCTTAGATGAATGAAGCCTCACTTTTAAAAATTAAGATTTATCCAGTTATGAGAATTGAATGGCTACTTGCTCTTAGTCTGCTCCTGCCGTGGAAATCAATTGGATTTTGCCATGTCATATTGAAAAAACATAACTGACCCCTGAGACTTCATATTGAAATATGGCGATTTCCTACAGAAATGGAATAATTGTATTCATGACTGGCCAGGTAATTAGTTTTGAAATTGGTTTCAAAAATGTTGAAAAACACAGAAGTCAAACCATCCTGTGCTGGTCATCCCAAGCACAGAACTCTAGATGCAGATACAAGAGATTTTGTGCATGGAACTTAGTCTATAAATGTTTGATTTGGAATAAAATTTTATTTAGCTTTAGAAAAAACACCTCCTAAGTGATTAAAAGGACCAGTAAATATTTTAAAAGTATAGCAAATGCTGCAAAAAAATGCTACAAAATGATGAGTTACCAGTCCATTTGAAAGAAAAACAAGCAAACAAACAAACAAGAAATCAAATTAAGAGTGGTCTGATCTGTATATAAATATTAAGTTCTGCTTCAGAGGAAAAGTAAAAAACAGACGTAGTGGAAAGAAAAGGGTTTTTTTTCCAGAAACCAAGTAATGATAATTAGGAATTTGTTACCATCCGCAGTAAATTATGATGATAATCTTGTAGTTCCTTAGCATGAAACATTATTAAAGCACCTCTCCTGTGAAGACGTTGTTCTCCTGGAAGAAGAGAAGGCTCCAGAGAGATCCTGGAACCTTCAAGAGCCTGAAGGGGCTACAAGGGAAGTGGAGAGGAAATTTGAACAAGAGTGATAAGACAAGGCAACATGACTTCAACCTAAAAAGGGGCTGGTTTATGTCAGCCATTAGGGAGAAGTTCTTTATTGTGAGTCTGCTGAGGCATTGGCAGAGGTAGACCAGTTAAGTTGTGGATGCTTCATCCTTGAAAGTGCCCAAGGCCAGGTTGGATGGTGCTCTGAGCAGCCTGGGATAGTGGAAGGTGCTCCTGCCCATGGCAGGGAAGCTGGAAAGGAGATGATCTTTAATGTCCCTTCCTACCCAAAGCATTCTGTGATTTTTGATTAACCATGGACCTAAATTCTTACCAAAAGGAGAAAATGTTTCTTTCTGAGCCATACAAAGGTACAGAAGAGGTTTTTCACTTGTAAAAATTCAGAAAGACATAATTTTTAAATATTAACAAGCTGAAACTTGTGGATGTGTGTTTCATTGGCTTCCAGCCAAGCTGTCATTTGGCTCAGCAAAATGCTGTTTGGTTCAAATAACACTAAAGAAACAACTTTAAAGATTTTTTTATAAAGTTGACATTCTTGTTCAGCATCTGTAGATCTTTTCTTATGTCTGTTTCTCAGGAAAGGCCACAGGCTGGCCTGAAACACAACCCAGTAAGTCCTCAGAGAGAATTTCAGGGCTGAACTTACAAAGGAGATGCTTATTGCAAAATCCTACCTTTGGTCTGAGTTAGGCTGGCAGATGCTTGCTGAGCACTCCAGTTGCTCTTCTACCCAAAGCAGCAAGCGATAAGGGCAGTGCTGGCAGGGGTGATGGAAGCAGCACTTCTGCAGGTCATTTCAGTTCCATGTGGCTGAAATGAGAACAATGTGCCCAACAGGGTCATTTCTGACTGTGTATGGAGCTGCTGAGCTCTGAGCAGCTGAGTCCTTTCTGTGGAGATTGTGCCAGCCCCGAGTGGGCTACTGCATGCCTTTGGTGTGCTGGCCAATCCCATATTCCCGTGACAAGACATATTTTCTGGATCACTTATTAAATATAAAAGAGATATATCTGTGCTGATGTGGAACAGGACCTCTCCCCCAGCTCAGGTGCAAGTATTACTGTCATGGACTGCAATGATTTAGGGTAGTTGCTGGTCCCTGCAGTGGTCAATGGCAGTGCCACCGGACAACTCCCTGAAAATAGGATTCACCAGTTATACCAGCTGTATGGCCCAAAGATTTTGTCTTGGTTTTTGCCCATGTCTCCCCAGGCCAGATATCAGGACACCCATAAGATGATAAGGAAGACAACATCTACCTCTTACTCTGAAATTAAAACAACAGAGAGATCTTGTTTTAGTAATTACTATGACTTTCAGAGGCTTCAGCACTGTCCTGCTGATGTTTTCTGCTCAAGGCAGTGCTGTCATGAAAAGCTTACAAAATTTACATATTGTCTTTATAAGGGTCCAAAAGACTAAAGTCAAGTTTAGGGTCTCCTGCTCTCCTGATGCCACACTCAATGCTTCTGGGCATAACTACTTCAAGCTGAGGAGCAACGCACTGGGAGTAGCTTCAGGGATCAATTTTGGTATTTTACTGGATTATAACCTTTGGTAATATGTGAAGGCACCATTTCCTTATGGCTTTCCATAAAGCTGTGCTGCTATCTGCATATACAGAATGCAGCATTTTTCTTCCCTTCTCCATGGAAAGTGGAGAGACCTGGGACAGCCCTACAAAACACAGGGTCTAAGCACATTCTACTGGAGCTGAATTTGTTCATGGGACAAGAGCTTTACCCCCACCCACTGCTGATTTGCAAGCAGCTTGCTCTGCTACACTTACTGTGCTCTGGAACAGCTTCCTGGTTTAATTCCCCGTGGGTGTACTAACAGGGTCCCCCCAGTCCCCTCCCAGTCTCCTGCAGCTTCTGGATGACGGTTTTTTACAGTCCAGTAGCTACCTCTGTGCTTGATTTCCCAGCAGCTGAGGAATACAGCTATTTGAATTGGTTATGTAAAGAAAAAAAAATGAAAAGGAAGATTTTCTTCTGAATTATTCTCCTACCAGCCCCCGGTGAGAACTCAGTTTCTTTCTGAGCTTCACTCCTGCAGTCACAATGTACATGTTCAGCAGTCCCCAGGCAACAGCTTCAGAAAGAGAGTTCCTGGGTCTGGGCTTTTGAGGCACAGATAATATTTGCAGCATTTCCTTCATCTCCAGCTACAAGGAGGATGCTTGTGAGTCCAGCCTGGATCTGGGGTTTAACTCACTGAGGCTGGCACTCAGCACCTCATGTTGACTCAGAAGTAATGTTTTGGGTTTCTAGTAGGTCAGGACAAATAAGTCAGTGCCTTGTGCATATCCTGCAAACCCTGCAGGTTGTGTTAATGGTCAGACAGTAATGAAAGACACTGCTGGTGTTCTGGTTTGGTGTTTGCTGGGAAGAAAATTAAAAACTCCACAGCACTGGACCAAGACGAAAGCAAGAAATTATTTTGTATATAGGATGTCTGTGAAGAAAGAAACTTTGTAAATATGATACTGAGATAATAAAGCAATTGATATTACAGAAACTTTATTTTACAGAGCTGTGTGTGCATATTCTATTGCCTCTCTGCTCATATTGCCTCACTCAAGTCAGCTAGTTAGCTTATGAAATGTGAACTCTGAAAGCCCAAACCTGTTAAAACTGCATCCCATTGCCAAACAAAGCAAAAATCTTTCCACTTTGGAGTGAACCATATTCTGTGATCAACTAAATCTCTTTTCTGATGAAAATTAATGTAGAATTCAGATCAATGAAGCGTGTGTGTGAAAGGAAAAGAAAGTAGGTGTCTGAAAATGAGAATGGGTAACCTTCAGTTTCCATATCTGCACATTATAGTTAATAAAAAAAAAAAAGCTTGTAGTATTTCCAGCAGAAATGGAAAGCTGTAACTGTACAGTCTACAGTAGCTTGAATCATAAAAACCAAATGGAATATCCTGTAGATTTTCTACATATCTGTTCTATGCACGCTTTCAAATAACCTTTAACAAAGGCAATGAATTGCTGTTGCTGTCATAAAAATCTCTGTGTGCTGTACTAACGTGATGCTAATGTAAAGTATCATAAAGAGCAGAAGTTCAGATTACATGAATGTCGGTACATAGATCTGGTTGTTCACCTGTATCATTTTACTGGGACATTTTTTCTCATTGATTTTTAAAGAGAAGCAGGTGTGGGGTGGTAGTGACTAATTCACACTGCAAAAACAAGAATTTGTGTGGTTTTCTGTTTCTGTGATCTCTCTTCCCCACCCTCTGAGCTCTGCCATAGTTTGGCAGAGATTCAGCTCCTATATGAGATAGCTAACATAGGTCCTATAGTAGAGAGGTGATTAAGTAAGGTGAGAAGACAAAAAAGCAGGAACACTAACTTCCTGTGGAGCTCCATTACTGAACTGCTCCCAGGAACTCCATTAGCCTGGGAAGAAAAGAGCAAAAAAGTAATGACAGGCTGCTAAATGCTCAGTACATAGCCAGTAAGTATTACCCACCAGGATGTCCCAGTAACTCATTGCAACATTATGTTCTGCCCATGAGGTACATCTTTTCCTGCTAATTCTCAGGTACACTGGGAGAAAAATGTTCTGGGAGTAGCTCAGGGAATGATTAATTTTGTTTCAGATCATGGCATGCTTCCTCCAGCTTCATCCAGCTGAGATGCATGTTGGCACCCTGCTAGGGAATTGTTAGAGGTTTGAGTAAGCAAAATGCTTATCATGTTCTTGTTCATTCTTGAACTGATGTGGTCCAAACAAATGTGTATCAGAAGTACAGAATGCCAAACTTTCCTTAATAGACTGTACATAAAAAGAAGTGGCTCTTTTCTGACATTTTTTTCTTGTCTTGGGGCAGAGGAGAGATTGACATCCCATTAACCTGAGATTATTAAAACATGACCTGCAATCCCAATAGAGTCCTTTATTCATCTATCTTTTTTTTTAAGCAGCCATTGGTTTCCAGAATCTCATCTGAGGAAGGGTAAGGAAAGCTGCAGAGGCTATGATCCTCTGAGCAAAAAAGTAAGACATTTATTTTCATGATCAAGCTTGTGGCTTAGGCTTTTCAGACCGCTTTCTCTGGACCTCATCTTGCAAGTTTCCCAAAGAGTTTGCAAGGTTGATAGCAATGGCTGTTGTGAAACTCATGTCTTGTCATACCTGTGAGTGGGAAAGGTGGCTGCAACCCCTCTCCACAGCTGGTCTTTCTCTTACAGAACTAGCTGCAGTGTGGTCACTGTGAGTGCTTACATAATATGCCTCTCCTTAAGTGGTTAGGGCTTTCCTTTCTGTTGTCCAACATTTTCTTATTCCCAAGAACATATTTCATCTTCCCACACCCATGCTGGCAATGCTAATAACTCTGGAAGGGACATTACCTTTTATATTTCAGAAGCTTTCACATTGAACAGACATTTAAAAGTCCTGAAAGTATTAAAGTTATATATAAGGGAAATTCTAGTAACATTATTAATGCCTGTCATTTTAAAGATAAAAGCATTTCCTCAGTCTCCTTGTGATCTGATGGATTAACTGGCATACAAAATTAGTACCTTTCAGTCTTTGAAACCAAGTAACATCTCACTGACCTGATTCTTCCCAGATCAGCATACAGCCCCATGAAGGTGGGAATAATTTACAGGGGCCTGATTCTGCCTCAGTGGGTCTTGGGACCCTTTGCATTTACGGAGAAGGAAAAAAAAATTACTCTTGAGGATAATGTCTACATTTTCAGTGTGATATAAGGAAAATGTTAATTGTCACTCTCTAACCTTAAGTGTTCACATAACTCGTATTACAAATGATACAGTATGTTTCCAGTGCTTCTTTTTTCATTTTGGGATGTTTATTGTAAGCATGAGGTAGATCTGAATGTCCTTGTCTAATTATGGGTGAGATACCCTGTATCACTAAAAGTATTACCATGAGGAAATCACTATTAATACACAATATCACTCTGCAACTGTTATTAGATTCTTTTATTTTTCAACCCATATTTTCAGTGGCTTTCATAGTAAAATTACCTTTAACTGTAAAAATCTGACAGTTGTTTTTCTCAAATCAGCAAAAATAAACTGCTGAATAAAATCCACACACTCATTTCAGAACAATGAAATGAAGGAAATATTATGCCTCTCTACCAAGTAAATGCTAAATGCATCTTGCTTCCTTTCTTTTTTTTTTCCTTTTTTTTTTTTTTTTCTTTTTCCATTACAGACTCTTAAACTGTGTTTGAATGTAAAGCTCTAAACTTGGCATCTGCAGTTTTCAATGAAGATCACATGCTTTTGGATTCTTGGAAAAATGGTTAAGCAGCTCATTACATACCCAACATATATTATTTTTCCATGCTGCTTCATCCAGCTCAGTCCTGTGGGACACAGAGACTGCCTGAGAAATGGGCAGTGCCGTTGATTCCCAATGAAACCATTACGAGCAGAGAAATTCTAAGCCCCAAGGGATGTGGAAACTCAAACTTTATGTTGTCGTCCCTTTCTTTCCCCCCTGTGTTGCCAGGAAACCAAGCCCCCCCCCCCCCCCCGCCTTTACAATGGCTGCACAGCTTTAAACATCTCTTCTGTGTGAAAACTTGGGCTTCTCTTCAGCTGAAGACACAGAAATGCGCTTAGGCTGCCTTTAATAATACAGGGTATGGTCTCAACTCAGCACTTCCCAAGCTATTTTCTCTAGCTCTTTCTTCCCTCATGAACTCTGTGCCTCGCTTTAATTAGCTCAGTCCAAACCCACAATATGTTGGTTATCCTTCTTCCACACTGGGAGCCAGCTCATGTCCTCCCTTCACTGATATCCTGAGCTGGTTTTGCAACCCCCTGCACTCCCACTGTGGTGGGGACAAGCCCTACAGCATGGGAATAGCTGCCATAATTAAACTGTTTAAAACTGACGAGCCTGAGAGGTTTGATTTATGGGGAAAAGCTATAAACTAAATATAGCTTCTCTAAACAATGAATAAGTTAGGATTAATAGTCTTGCAGGAATTAATGCCTTGCATGTTCACCAGAACAAAGAAAATTATTAAACAAGAATGTGGAATAAGAAGTCAGTAGGTGAAACTAAATTGGGAAAAAACCCTGACTGTAGCCCATGATCTTCTTTTCGAGATGACCCTGGGCAAGGAATACTAATCCATTCTTCTGCTTGCACACTGATCCCTACCTTCCTTTTTCCATATTTTTCAGCATTTCTTAATGCCTCCAGTGCCTTTTCTTCTCCCTCTATCATCCCTCCCCCTCCTCTGCACATTGCCTTTGGCTCAGCCAAGGTGAGGATGCTCCAGCTGGATGGTGCAGGCAGGGGTTGTGGAGCCACCTGTGCCTGCCTCCTCCATGTGATACTGGAGTGTCTCTTCAGGCTCTCTCATGAGTTGGCAGCTGTCCTGGTGCTGGCTTCTTGATAGTCATTATGGGATGACAAATACACAGTGCTTGGTTGATAGATTGAAAAGGCTGGAGATTTCTTGAGGCAGGTGTTGTGACGCCTAATTTTACCAGCATTAAATGCCAAGGGTTTTTCTTTTTTTTTTTTTTTTCCCTTTATGAGCAATAAATTGCATTGTTTTAAATCAGGACGTCTATGTTAAAAAGCTGTGTAAAACCATTACATTGTAGCCAACACTCCTGCTTTTCTAATTAGGTCATTTGAAAAAAAGATGACCTTTTACTTTCTGCGCTGCTTTTCTAGGGTCACGTTTCTAATTATCATCTGTATTTTACTTTGCAAAGCTGTTGACAAGCTGTTACTTTGTGTGCGTGTGTTCGTTTGTGTGTGTCTCTGTCTGTCTGTCTGTGTTTTGGTTTGTGTGAGAGAGAAAAAGAGGGCAAAAAAAGAGAAATGGTACACATAATATGTAGGGTTGCTGTCTGCAAGATTCCAGCAGCATAGAAGGACACATGCACTAATTTTAAACTGAGAGTGGCTGAATCTATGGGATGAAAACACCCAAACAAGTTTTCCACTGTTTGTGTCCCTTTCTGCCAGCTTCCCTTCAACTTCTCCAAAGACCCTTCATGAATACTTGTGCTGAACATCATGTAAACCAGACCATGAGCAAACAGTGAGCGGTTCTTTGCCTTCCATACAAATGCAAACTGGAAAGTGCATGAAGAGATGACTCTATGACTGGGGTCAATAGTGAAAGAAAAATGTTTAAAAAAAAATCCAAAAATATTTCTCTTTATGTACTTTGAATATAGAAAATCTGCCATCAGAAGCAGAGAGATTATAATTGCTTGCCTCATAGCAGTTCTTACGCTCAGCCCTGATAATGAACAGAAGTGTAGACCAACCTGAACCTCTTGCAGAACAATGAGAAAATATAATAATGGGCCTTGACCTCTGAGAGCTTTGGTCCTTTTATGTCTAGCAGCATAGAGACACAGAGCAACTCTGTGGTTATGGGCAATAAGTGGCAAGGGCAGCATGTGAGGTCCTGAGCACTGAGCCTGAGTGGACATGAAGCTCCAGGCTGGTATTTCTGGGTGCAAATGACACCTTCTCTGCTTGAAGAAGGTATGAGAGCTTGTCTGGAGAAGCAGAGCTATGGCCACAACTTTCTGCTTCAGGCACAAAGGTATCACTGTGCGGGGCTGCGTACTCTGGCTACTCTGCAGTGTGCGTTTGCCAATTGTCTGGGGCTCCAACAGAATCACAGCAGTTTTGGGACGAAAAAAAGAGTGAAAAAGACATTTGGGAGGTTTTGTTGAAGTAGACAATATGTACAATGAATACTTTAAGCAAAAATACTGTAATCTCTTTGCACTAGAACGGTACTTCTGATTTCATCAATTGGTTCTACTTAACAATAAAAGGTGCTGCTGCTTTGACAACAGACCTATACATGACCTTTGGAACTAGGCCACTAGCTTGTCTAAAAGGGAATGTTTACACTGTATTTACTTCAGCTGGATGTTTAGTCCTTAATTAGTCCAGCTGATCTATTGCACTTCCCTGTGTAAACCTCTGGTAGGTAGTTGTAAACTTAGTGGTGTGATGAACTGTTAATAATTTAAAAGACCTTCTGACTTAGTGTAGTGATTCATTGGGCATTCATGGTTATTTCATTTGTACAGTAACTGGAAAATAAAAACAAAATCCTTGAAATCTGACACAGGATTTTACTTTTGCTCCAGGAATGAATTTCATGTTATGATTTCTTATAGGAAAAATCTGTTTACAAAGAAGACAGGAAAGGGGAAAGAGCTCTTATCTGTTAGCACTGCTTAACGAAAATAATGTTATCATTTCACATGAAAGGGTGAGAGCCCATATTATTTAAGAAAGGTTCATGAGTCAATTCATAATGAAAATGCAATTTTATCAATTTTTATTGAGAATGTATTTCATGGGTTAAAAAGAGGCTGTGCAGCAAGAGCACAGGCAAGTGACTGTTATAGTGAATGGCCCTGATTCAGAAAAGCAGTGAACAGGTGCTGGATGTTAAACTTGATTTTTTGGATGTCAGTTTTGAAACAAGGTACCAATATTGCACAGGCTTCCCAACAGCAACTGAAATGTTGCTATGACAGTTTTCCAGGATTCTTTACTTCTTTTCTATCTGTAGGTGGATTCCAGGAAGAGGCACAAACCAGCATTTATAGAAAACTGAATTACCTAAAAACTGTGTTAAAATGGAGCTGGCATTTATTTTTTATATGCATGAGTATCTCTGTGTACACACACACAGAGGCACAGACACAAATAAGTGTGAATCATTAAATTTCACTTGATTTTGGTGTCTCCTGGTGCAAGATCTACCAGGAGCACTGTGTGGATCTAGGAAGGTATTTCCTGCATGGCATGAACATGTGGCACCGGTGTGCAAATCCTGTGGCACTTGCCTTGTGGTCATCATTTACAGCCCTTGCCCTGCTGCCTTCAGGTTCAAAGTTCTATAACAACTGCAGTCCTTGTGCTTGGCTGCTTGGGTGAACATCTTGATTTCAAAATGAAAAAGAACAGACAGACCTGTTTTCCTGAAAAGGCTATACTTAATACGGCAGAATGGCAGAACCAAGCTGAAATCCAACCAACCGTGTCACAAACAACAAAAAATTTCTTGGTCTGAAAATCACTTTTTAAAATTGCTTCAAAAGTAAGCCTAATTGTAGATCTCCAGTCTGGAGCAATTAGTTCCATTTTACTAAGTAAAATAAAATATTTAGACAAATCACACATCATTTGCTTGTTTGTCTTTGAGATTAACAGAAATATTTTGTTGGTGATCAAGGGGTAGAGATCAAGCAGTGTTTTGGGGATTTCTGTTATGTACAAATTAACACACTGCCGATGTGGTCCACCTATGCTGTGTGTCAGACCGCACAGCTGTCATGTGCAATCAGTTCACTACAAATCTCCATGGGGATGTTTTGGAGGCAACTGAACCTCACCAGGGCCACCTACATGCTTAAGGAGAACGACACATTCGAACATTTCACTAACTATTGAGGTTACTCACATAAGGTCCTGTTCAGTCCCAAATTGATTTTCTGCCAACCAAAGTGAGAGCAAGCCATCCCTCAGCAAGTATAAGAGTACACCTTGGTGTACTATAAACCCTGACCAGCCTTGAGCCTGGGGTCCCTTCCAACCCAAGTTATTCTGTGATTGTCTAGGTTTGTAGTGGCTCCTACCTTCATACCCAAGCCGGGTACCTTGCATGGCTGTGTTTGCCCACACTGTTCCTGCACTGTCCCCCTCCCCACACCAGCTCAGCAGCAGCTTGTTATCGCTCTTGTCATCTCAAGATATATATGAGTTACAATTAAACAAATATTTTTATGGCCTGAAAGCAGTATGAGCAATACTTCTAGTTTCTGCTTTAATTCTTGGGTCAGAGCCTTTCTGTCAGTGTTACTTACATGATGCATTGCCTTGAGGAAATATAGTAAGTAATAAGATGTTCCTGAGTTTATAACTAGGTTTTCTGAATATCTTCCAAGTCTTCTATGCCCTGTTTCCTACAGGTAAACAGCAACACATACCCGTAAGAGGGACCATAAGATTAAAAAAAACCCACCAGAAAATCCGGAAAGAAATGGTTAAATCGACCTACATACTAGAAATTTTGCTGACCAGATTATTTAAAAGGCTAAAAGGCTGCAGATGTCAAATCCATATATGTATCAGTAAAAATGATCATGATAATCACAGCTTATAAAATAGAGCTGAAATGCTTCATTAGGTACTGACAGCTTCTAAACCATGTTGTCACTTTCTGAAAATGTGTCACAGTGGCATTTATTATTTTTTTCCTAGATAGGGAAAGAAAGAAATAGAGAATTTCACTGTGAAGTGTGGATGAGCTGAAAGCAAATCAAAAAGGTCTCTTTTTGAGCCAATGGTGAGATCATCATTCCCTTTCAGCAAAGCAGGACAATGTATTAAATAAAACTGCTCTTAACCTGTTGGACACTTGAATCCCTTGGGTTTCTTGTAGTTATTCTATTGAAAAGAAAGCTTAAGAAGTACAGATTTCAACAGCTTTTCAAATGCCTGTGTCTCCAAGTAAGGAAAAGTAAAATTTAAAAGTAAAGTGAATTCACTGATACATTCATATTACAGTAACTTCCATTAATTTTTTTTTTCCTTTTAAAAACGGTTGGTTTGGCTTTCTAAATATTTTTAAAATTCGTTTTCCGAAGAATCTGTTTTCTCCAATATGGCTTACCTGTTAATTTTAAAGATTCAGAATAATATCTGTATTTCTTCCATGTAAAGACCCATTCCATCTTTACAGGAGTCATTCTTAGAAAGACAGGAATATTTCACTTAGAAAAAAAAGGCATATGTTTGTGGGAAAAATATGCCCTTGTGTAGTCAAAAGAAATGATACGCATCTAAGAACCCCATTCAAAATGCATTTTAAGTGATATTTTAGTAATGACTAGGCCTACTTCTGCATAGCTTAATAATGCTGTCTTTCACTGAAATGCCTTAAAATTAGTTTCCCAGGCTGAGCCTACACATGCAGTACACGAGAAAATCCATCAAACTGACCTCTGAAGTCCATCCAGCAGGGGATTTTCCAGCACTATCAACTTTTCAAGTAACTGTAAAAGCCTGATGGAAGTTGTCTACGTAACAATTTTCCATCTATTACATGTAGCCACCAAAATAATTCACCCTCTAATATGGAGAAATCACATGTCTGCTCTGGATTACACCTCTTTTATTGTTGCATAAGGATTCATAAGGATTCCTGCTTCTCCTTTGTGTACTTTGTGATCACCACAGCATTATTCTGCCCTGGAAAACAAGCAAAGAGTGAGATAGAGTTTCCATATTGGGCTATATTTAATACTCCTCATCCAGACAGAGATGGTGGCAGGGAGACTTCAGCTATGTTTGCACCAGAAATAATTAGACTGTGTCCAGTGTTAGCAGTAAGGATGAGAATAAAAATAATTACCTGTGATGTGGTCAGGGGTCATGTAAGAGCCAGATGAGATCATCTTATATTTTAAGCTATTAAATGCAAAAGAGGATAAGATTTACTTATTAAGTTCATTTCCTAATCATTCTTTTAAGTTTTTAATGAGTGACAAACTGACTCTGGATACAAATTTATGATTTCCCAAAATAACAATTTGATTGGTTTGAGTGATGTCTTGCATCAAGTAATCACAGTTAATTTTGCTTCTGAAGCAATTTGACTTTTCCAGTCTATCACATCTCCCATGTGCACAGCTGTATTTCCATGGCTGTGACCCTGTTCTTTGTCTACTGTAAATCTCCAGAGCCCAGAAAGAGTTTCTTCTCCAATCTTCCTGTCCTCTGTATGGACCACCTGACTGCCCTCTCTATCTGAGCTTCCTTGTGCTTCCAGCCACATTGAAGCCTCAGTTTCTTAGCAGGATGGGAATGAGGAGACAATTTAATTGAGAGCAGCAACAGGTGATAACTGTGGGATGACTTTTTCCCACACCACTGTTTCTATTAAATAAGGAAATGGAGATCAGGATGCTGTCCCTAGCCATTTTCTTGATGGCATGGGTGATAGAGGAGAGGGAAAGGACAGATGGGCTGCTCCTGGCTGAGTGAGGCTAATCTAACAGAGCTCATCTACTTTTCTGCACTTCCTTATGTAACCACATCTTTAGCAAAAAAATAGCATCAACATCCATCTTATCTTGTACCTGGAGGTACTGAAATCAGTTTTCCCCTTTGATGCCAAATCCAGGCCTGCAAACCACTGTTACACACCTAAATAAATATGGTTCGCTTTGTCAGGAGCAACCTTAAGAGGGGAAGGTGTGCAACATTTCAGACAAGGTACTTGCATCAAATTCTGCTGTGCAAACCATTACCTCTCAATCACCCTGAGTCTGACTCTGTATGCACGTGTGGATGAAGGCTCCGCTAAACAGGGAGGCAAAGATGAAAGAGTGACAGCAGTACTGTTGGGAAGAGGAATGAACCTATTACAAAGGAAAAGTGAAGTCATAAACCACTCTGTAACAATGGCAGAGGGCTGGCTCAGAAATGTGGATGGTGTTGGCTGACTCACGGCACAAAACCAGGCAACTGCTAACCAGATGTGTTCAGCTGTATGCGTGCTGCCCCGCTCTGCGCACAGCCTGTCGCATACCCCAGCTGCATTGCTCAGAGTGGGCTGTGAGAAGCAGAAGGGAAGGCCAGAGCACAGTTGACATTTTTCCATTTTATTGTTTGTTTTATATCCTCCCACTCCTCGTTTTCCTCGTTGTACACCCTGGTGCTGCATACTGATGAGAAAATACTTGGTTCAGACCCAGGCAGTTATTTTTGGTTATTAAGGTTGGTGGTGGCTGCCCAACCTACACTTTCTAACTTGCCAGAGTTGCAGAGGGCTGTTGGTTTTGCATTGTCAGCATTTAGGGACATGTTTAAAACAATATTCTGAAAACGAAATATGCACACACAGAGGTACAGACACATGCACATACAGAACCTTCCTTCCTGTGCATTGAACGAAGTAAAAGAAACTGCCTTTTGGCAGGTTTCACAGATCTCCTCTGCTTTCCAGGTCACATGAACAACATTTGTAAAAAGAAAGGAAAATAGCAAAAGAAGGTATTAGATGATGAATTAAGAGACCATGCTGTTAGGAGAAGAGTGCAACAGGAGGGGCATAGGGATAAATGGTATTACAGGAGGATGTATGTATTTTGTTCCACTTGGAAAGTGAATCACAGAATTGATTAGGTTGAAAAAGAACACTGTGATCATGTCCAACCTATGACCAATCACCACAGTGTCAACCAGACCATAGTTCTAAGTGCCATGCCCATCTTTTCTTACACACTTCCAATGATGGTGACTCCACTGCTTCCCTGAGTAGTCAATTCCAATGTCTAATCACCTTTTCTGAGAAGAATTTTTTCCTGATGGCCGACATAAACCTCCCTACGCCTTCTATCTTCTGTAAATTAATACACAAAAAAATTAGGGAAATCACCTGGGATGAAATTGTCTGAACATTATCTTTCTCCTAATTGTTTCCAGATAACAAAATTTCAAGCAAACTCCAGTCAGTAAATGGGGCACTCAACTTCCCTGTTGAGCTGGGCATGCTCAACTTCCTTTTTATAACCAAATTCCTGGGCACAGATCTGCTCAACATCTTTGCCTTCCTTTGGTGAGCTCTGACTGAGACACTCCCCCTACTGCCATCACAGCAGGACTCATGCTCCACCTGAGACTCAAGCTGAGTTTTAGGTTAATTCTTGTCACTGTTCTTCCCTGGTGGGGGGAGACAGGTGAGGAGCAGGAATATGATATTGACACACCATTTGGCCATGGTGCTTTGGTTCTTCCTCCTCTCTGGATTTTTGCCACACAGGTTGGGTGATTATGACCAATGAGACAAGTAGCACAGCAGAGAGACTTACGACATCTTGTGACATTTTGCAGTTATTCCATTTACCAGTCTTCTGGACCTTGAAATGATATCCAGATAATTCCCTTGAAAAAAAAAGAAGCAAAACTGGGCCAAGAGCTACCAGATTGTTTGGTCCTTTGTTTTTATTGGAGATGACTGCTGCACCCACCCTGTGCTTGGCGGCAGAGCATACAGTTGTGTTAGGAAGTGAACAAAGCCGGCTGGTAGTGAGCTCAAGCAAAAGTGTGTGCTAACCTCTTGCTGTAACTCGTGCTGTGATTTGTTTTAGGTAAGCTGTCTCAGGAAAACCTCGTTAAGAGCTCATTGCTATTGCCAACTGCCTTCTTCAGTAAAGGAAGAACTGTGTGTTACTTCTAAAATTGCAGACTGCCTTGCAAGTCTGGATGTTGGCAGGATCACTGTCTTTTAGATATCTTGCTTTAGGAAGTCCTGTGGTGGCCAAGATGCTCATACTGGTGTTTTCTGTGCCCCCCAGATAAGAAGCATGCCAGGGATGCCTGTGTTGGCAGCTGAGCATCAAGATTGCGGCTGTTTAGGCGTCTTGCTGGTCTCCTTTCAAAATTTTCTGTGCTACATACCCAAGGATCCTCTCCACTGGGGTGTGTCAGTCACTTCATATCACAGTGCATGAAGCAAAAGGCATCTCCATTTGCCCTGGAGCTCTAATGTATGACAGCTGTGACAGCAGCTGAGGCTTGGTCCCCAGGCTGTACGAAAAGGGCCTGAAAAAAGGTCAGCAGACTCATAGGGAGATGTTGTTGTGATGCTCATGCCCTCGTATAGCAGAAGAGGGGTTTTTTGCTCAACATTTTGAAGCCAGAATTTGGCTTCTCACTGTGAAAAGACTCTGCTCTGATGGTCAGTGTACCACAAGAGCTGTGGGAAGGAGAGCAATTAGCCCCTTGGAAATGACCACAACCATTGAGAAAGGCTGGGTCTGGGAACACACATGTGGATGATGGAGCCAGTGCAATGGGTTGGATCCTTAAGCATCTCCGAATCACCAGACTCTGGAGGGGATGTCTCTGCCTGCAAAGAAATTCTATATTTTTCCCCATTTGTCTCCCCCTTGTAGCAGCCTCTGACCGCCCAGAGCAATCCCGAAAACATCCTCGTGCCTGTAAACACCAGCAAACCAAGTGCACTAAATCTATGCATGGCTATTTTTGGTAAGCTAGAGGAAAAATAGCAGCTTGCACTGGGAAAGCCTAGGAGTCTGCCAAGGCCATGATGTAAAGCTTTCCAAGTGAATGCTATGGCTGAATCAGAAAAAGCATGTCTGAGTCAGGAGCTGCTGTAAGACCTTGCCTTCGGAAATTCAATCCCTCTTCTCCCACAGCGAGGTAATATTTCATGCTGTTTAACCCTTTGTTCTCAGCAGAGCAGTGAGCATTATAGCTGCATAATTCAAAAACTTCATTCAATTTAGGAGGAAATGCTTTGTTTATTACTCAAAATTTGTCTGCTAACAATGAAGCCAGAATCTACTAATGAAGACAGAAATTCCCAAAGGAGAAATAATGAAAACCACTGTTATTTTGATATTTTTTTTTATTTTTAAATCACATCAGTGTATTCTTGCACAAGAGCCATAATCAAATAGATGCTAGCTCAGAAAATGCAACAACTTTGAAAGACAGATTTCCATATTTCCTCTTCAAGTTTTCATTTGTATCCATCCCCATCCAACTAGGCTTGTGGTTGATTTTCTTCTTCTGTAAGATGTAGATAGGGTTGTTAACAGGGCTACCCCTACAAACAAAGGGATTCAGCAGCAAAGAACATTTGCATATTATTGGAACAGAAATTATTTCCCTAGCATTCTCTCTAGTATCTCTGCAATGAAGGTGATTCAGGAACCTAAATGATTTTGGAACTTTGATGCAAAATACAAAATCTCTTTCCTTAGTAAGAGTGATTTACAGATTCCTAATATGTCTCTGGGAAAAGGTTTATTAATGAGGGAATGGTTAGTAGTAGTAAACTATGTGGATTACACAGCTGGTCAGTTTAAGCAAACTCTCAGTGTTGCCATCACTGAGAAATGTTGCCAATACTGAGAAAAAATGCACAAGAATATAATTTTCTCCGAAAATAAAGAGAGATTTGGGGCTAATGCTAATAAACCTCAGCTTCTAAATTTTGTGTTTCTGAACAACTCATCTGACCATATGCAATGTGCTTAACTCACCAAATAAATGGTAACGAAAGAGATTTTGTTTCCTAACAATGATTTGGATAGGTTTCTTCATCCCAGACATAGGAGCTAATGACCTAGGAGCAAATTAATAATGTATTCAAAAACTATGAAATGCAAATATTTTAGTTGCAGAAAACTAGGAAGCCAATCAAAGCCTTTCAGTCCTGAAGCAGAAAACTCACATCTATGCTGTCCACACCAGTTTCTGAGATGTTGTTGAAACGCACTTGCCTCAAAACTTCTATGTAGTCTTGTGTCTCCTGCATTGTAGGTCAGAATTAAATTGACTGTCCTACATGCCCAAACAGAGACATGGACGTGAGCAGGTATGAAAAAGTTTTCAGTCTTTGTGGGATGGTAGAGCAAGCTGATTAAAGATTGTAGGTTCCATTGATTTACCTCTTTACATTACTGCTGTCATTTCAGAACAGGTTTGATTATTTTGTCAGCTATGTATATGAGGTTTTCTAGGCTAACAGAAAAGTCTTTAGAACCCAAAGTCCTTTCAGGTGTTCCATGCTGGTGATCTGGGAGACGTCAGTGCTTCAAGCACCGGTTCTAGTTTGGAAGAAACTAGATAATGACAATAATTTAAAATACCACAAAACATGAAGGTACTTTAGGTGCAATGGCATTTGGTGCTTCCAAAACTGTTGCCTGAAGTGCCTGTGTTCCTGTCCTTTTTGCACTCCTGATTGCTCTAGATGAAGATGGGACAGGGATGCAGTTCCTGCTCTCCCTCCATCTTCTGTAATTTTTCATTAAACATTGACTGTCTTGGAGTGCTTAAGCCAGGGAAGTGGTGTACGTGCTGGTTTGCATTAAGGATGTAAAATGAAATAAAGTTGTGTTATAATGAGTTACTGCCTCTCATGACAACTGTTTATTACCGTCAGTGGTCTTCATGATGCTTCTCTTGCAAAGGCCAATTTAATCTTTGGGGCATTTTAACCATCTTTTACTTTCCTCAGCCACTGGAGAGCTTTCCTGGTGCTGCTAACCCTCCTGACTTTTTTGCATTTGAGGCTACACTTTTGACCCAAGCTCTTCATTGTTTGCTGTTCCTCCATGAATTTGCCTTATGGCTTTTCACTGGGGGAATGGCACTGACACATATTTCCTTCCAGCAGCATCCTGTTCAATTAGTGTTCTATGACACGTTGCAGTCCCTACTCAGCAGCAGCTGGAGAGTTGAAACATAAGCTTGTTTTTTCACTTGGTAGCCCCATAGAGGCTTTTCCATCAAGATCTGAACCTCTGGTGAACAACTGAATCTCATTCCCTGCTCATTTGCATTTTATGTGTAGCATCTTACTTTGCATTCATCTATATTTATGATACATCATGGTGTACAGGCAACTCCTTTCAGAGCAATTTTCTTGATGTCATTAGCCTCACTGGCAACTTGCTAAATGAACAGCAAAAGGCTTAGGAGGATTCAAATAACAATTAGATAATTATGTCTACAAGAATAACATGACATTTTGTAGGTAGACAAGGGAACAGAAAGTGGTGCCAGTGATATTAGCAGATGCATGTTTTAGATGAATACCCAGAAGTTCAAGAGATTCTCTAAACCAGCTGAAGTTCCATGAGGCCTCACAGACCCTTTATCTGCCCACACGGTCCCATAATAGAGTTTTTATTCCTTGCTCTCAATGTTTCTCTTTCCCAACAGTTCAAGGCCTTCCAGGATATATCTGCTGCTACTCTGTCCTGAAGCTCCTTTCCTTTCCCAGCTAAACCCTTTGGTACAAGGCTGCAGTTTTGAGAAATTTCAGAGGAGAGGTTGGAAGGATAGCCAGGTCTGTGGCAAAGCCCAAAGTGATCTCAAACATGTTGTCATGTGTTGCAGTCTGTTTATTTTGTTCTGGTTGTTAATTTGAATGGTTTGTTCCTGTTGTTATTCCCCCCATGTTTTGTAATGGTTTTACCCTCTTGTCAGTATTGTAAACCCCTCCCCTTTTTCCTGAAACTTCCTTGTCCATCACCCTGTTCCTGCCCCAGAACCCTATCAATCAATGTTAACCCAACCTTCTGTTCCAGCATGTTCCCTGTCATTCATCCCTCACTCGAAGCCCCATTGGCATTGTGACTGCCGCCCCTCCCATGTGTTGTTCCTATTGGTCCCCAACATTGTACACCCTTCCCCCAACTCCTCCCCTGAGATGTCCTGATTGGTTCCTGTGTTTGTACCCTCCCCACCTTAAATTGGGGCGCACAGAGGTGCTCCTCGCTCAGATTGTCCTACCCTTGACTTTTCCAGTCCTTCCCCTATCCACTGCTCCCGACCCTGGAATAAAGCCTGGTTTCTGGAGAGAACCTGGGACTCTGAGCCTCCTCCTTGCCTTCATCGGGCACCCACGACGCACCTAAGACCGCAGAGCTTGGTGGCTAACAGGCTCTGAAGGTTCGGTCTGGGACAAATAGCTCCCAGACCGTTCCCCACTCCCGCCGCTGCCAGCGGCTAGGGAGCAAGAGCTAGCCAGGGCCAGGAGAGCCGCGGCAGGGGCAGCGTCAGTCATGTGCTTGGCAAATGGGGTTTATGTGATAGTCAACACTAGCTTGTTTAAGGCAAATTCAGTGGGAAGCAGGACAACAGATCAGAACCAGGCACTCCTTTTCAGGCCCAGTTTAAATGGCGTTACAAGGAGGGCAGAGCTGCTGTTAGCAGTCCACACTGGAGTTTTACCCACAAAACAGTTTGTGAAAAACTCCTTAGCAAAGTCATAGAATCACAGAACAATTGAGATTGGAAAGGTCCTCTAATACCATCAAGTCCAAACATTAACCCAGCACTTTCAAGGCCACCACTGAACCTTGTCCTTATGCGCTACGTCCACGCATCACTTTGA
The DNA here is from genome assembly GCF_001522545.3 of Parus major. Lineage (NCBI taxonomy): Eukaryota > Metazoa > Chordata > Aves > Passeriformes > Paridae > Parus > Parus major. Next base: position 59,016,050 of record NC_031799.1, on the reverse strand, counting down.
AGACTTTCTGGAGACAGTGCCTCCACCATTGCCCTGGGCAGCCTGTGCCAGGACTTGCCCACTGTTCTGGTGAGGAAATTTTTCCTAATATCGAAACGAAACCTCCTCTGGCTCAACTTGAGATTGTTCCTCTCGACATTTCACTTGTCACTTGGGAGCAGCAACCAGCTCCTACCAGGCCACAGCCTCCTTTCAGGTAGCTGTAGAGAATGAGAAGGTTTTCCCTGAGCTTCTTTTTCTCCAGGCTGAGCACCCCCAACTTCTTCAGCAGCTCCTCATAATACCTGTGCTCCAGACTCTTCTCCAGTTCCATGTTAGTCCTCACCCATCTTTGCAACTTAGCCCCTGGAGCTATTGATGGCTTTATTCAGGAGGAAAAAAAGCAATTTATTCCTCAAGTGGGGACTATTGCAAACCTAAGTTTTTTTTTAGAAACAGATATATAAAAGATATGTGAATTCACCGTGGAGAGGTTGAATGTTCATCACATAGATATCTGATGTCAGTTTTTGAGAGTTCATCATATTTTGATCAAAAATTCCAAGAAAATATTTAATCTTAAGATCGTAAAATAGCTGGAAGATATTTTTAAATGGATAGGCCTGCTTCCAAGCTCATGTAGATCCCTCAAGGAGACCTTTTCATCACCAACCTGTTATAGGAATTTAATTTGCATGAAATAATGGGGGTAATGACTACCCATGCACTGCAATACATAAGTATGCAATTGTACAAGTAGCAGCACCAGGATCACCATGAAACTTCCATAATGAAACTTTTTGGACAGGGACAATCGAATGAGGATCCAAACAGATAATAAAACATTCACCATTGGCACTTTCCACTGCTGGAGATGAGGGACTGGATTTTCTGTAAAAATATTTAATCATTCAAGATTGGAATGATTTCACAGGCAGAATTTCAGAAAAATTTGACAAAGAGCTCTTCATAATCTCCTGAGATGTTTGACTTATATAAATACATATAAATATTTAAAAATATGGTGTATATGGTGAAAGAAGTTGTCTCCCATTACAACAGTTTTTCTGGTTGGACCAGAACAATCAACAGGAGATGGTTCTTTGAAGGTTGTTGCTGGTAGCCAATCTGCTACAGTATAATCCATGAGACAGAAAAACTTGCCAAGTCAGCTTCTTCCTCATCTAAGGGTAATTTGGAAGCAAAGCGCTGAACTATTTTTATGTGCTAAGGAAGAAAAAGGGGATGAAAATAATACTTCCTGAAATCACATCTCCTCTATTGTTTTTCAGGAAAACACAAGTAGGGATCAGATCCTTCTCCAACAGGTGGAACAAAATAAATATCTACTTATAATATGGAGCCATAGTACTACAGAGACCTAGAAGTACACCACAAAAGGTTGCATAATCTACATAGACTGGTTCTTCTGACTGTTTATCATATCACACTGCACTGACTTCTGAAATCATAGAATAAAACCATTTTTTTCCATTGGAAGCAGTTAAAAAACTAATCAAGTGTCCTATAGTTTAATCTGACTGCTGACAAACTCACTGGCTATAGAATACCCTCTAGAAACAGGTGAGGATGGGTTTGTGACACAAAAACTATGTCCTAATGATGTTCAGAGAAACAGTTCCTTTTGAGGTTATAGAGCAGAATCTTTTGCACTTATTACAACACTTAGTATAACTGAAAACATTCTGGAGGGTTTTCCAAAATGGAACAAATTAACAGTGATGGCAAAATACTGCTTTACTTAATTTTTGGACAGAGAAAAGGAAAGAAAATGAGAATAAAGGTGTTTTGGACAGTATTGAGAATAAAATTCAGAGCTTCTTTTTCTCTTTCATTATCTTTAATCATTCAACTTTCATTTGTTTTATGATCCTCTGTATAGATGTATAAAATTGTGCCAATCTACATATGACTTCTCCACTGACTCTGAAATCTCACTGAATTACACTATGGTTTCTTGGCATAAAGTTCATACCTTCCACTACAATTTTGTGAAAAAGAGTGTCTTCCATCTTACTGTACTGCTGCCAAAGTCACAAATCAAGCAATATGCAAGGTGTTGCAAGATTATGAAATTGTAACTACTGTAAGATGGAGAGAAAACATCTAGGCTGAGATTCTTAAGTGATTGATTATAATTTTGCCTCTTCATTTAGGACATTTTCTTAATTTCTTTGTTCTAGGATGCATGCTAAAAAGACATTTGTGCTTAAAAAGCTTAACCATAAATTCCAACATATTTAAAACCTCCTGAAGCTGCAGCCTTAAACAACACACCAAACAGCTCTCTATGAACAATCGTCTTGTAAGCTGGCTACATGGCTACTGATACACAAACCTTAACAAAATATAACAGCATAGTTTTAAATTCTGGTAAAGAAGTTTCTTGCATCTGAGCAATGTTAGTTAAAGGTTAGACAGCTGTAAGTGTGATAAATGTGTCTTTGTTATAGGCAGTTGCATCAAAGGAATCTCACACAGGACTGAACATCTGCAAGTGCTGTAGCAAATATCATTCATCTGACAGACCAACTAATTTGCTGCAGTTATTGCAGGAAGATTTTACATCCAGATAGCTGAAGTTTCTGTATAAAATGTAATTTACTGCTGAAATGCCCTAGGAGGAAACTTCACAATTCAGTCGTGCCTATTGAGCCTTTGCCAAATACCTCAGGTCCTTAAATAATCGGGCCAAATCTCCATCTGGTGTAAATTAGCACACCTCCACTGGTGTCAGTGGAACGATTATGATTTACACCAGCAGAGAGTATAAGCATCTGTGTTTATTCATGCAAAATAAATGATTTCACGGAATGATTACGAAACAATTAAGCCTGGCATTTACTGGCATCATGTAACTGCATGTCATCCTGTGTACCTGCAAATACAGGCAGTTACATACAGAGAGTACTCAGGCTGAATATTGGGTTGAATTCACAGCAGATAACTAAAGCACCAGTGACACAATTCCCTGCTGAAACAAAATTTAATGAGGATGATGGAGAGAAATAATTCTGCAGTCTACTTTTCTCTTCTCTTAATTTAATGCTTGGTGCAAAGTTACAGCAAATTACTCAATTGATTGTGTCTCTTTCCATATTTTTTCCATTAATAGTGAAAATAGAATGAGTTAATCCTTACAGATAGTGCACTGTACAACTGCTTTTAGACAATGCAGACAGATGGACTCTCTCTTCCCTGAAACCTTGTTAAACTAATATGCTATAACATTAATTTTTTAATTTTAAATAACAGTTTATCAGCTACTGTCTCCTAGTTTACACTTCAGTTGTAATGTACAGCATTATATTAAATTTGTGTACAGGATTCCTCCTTTTAAAATCTCAGTGGGCTTCGGTTCTTTATCTGTATGACTGTGATTCAGCATGGCAGGGGTTAGCTCTTAGATGCCACTCTTCTCCAGGGAATTAGTAGTGATGATTAAGTTGAGAATCCCAGCCCTGATAATTAGTTCAGAGATTCTGTATCTGGATATGTGCTGTGAAAAGGGGGAAAAAAAAAAAAAAAAGAAGTGATTTTTGGAGCAGTTAGCCCTAAGGAGCTGGCTAACCAGCTGTCTCAGATTTTATACCTGCCAGCAGCTGGTTGGACAAAATAATTATTTACTATATGGAACGGGCATGTTTATTGTCTCCTCCTTGATTTACTGGTTTAATAGGCTGGTTTTTGTAAGACAGGAAGAGAAGAGAGACGGGGAGAGAAATGGGGGAAGAGGAGAAAGAAAGGAAAGAAGAAAGGCAGAATGGCAGAGAAAGACAGAAAGAAAGGCAGGAAGGCAGGGAGGGAGAGAGGCAGGCAGGCAGGCAGGAAAAGGAAAGGTGCGGAAAGGTGCGGAGAAAGGAAAGGAGAGGAAAGGAAAGGAGAAAGGAAAGGAGAAAGGAAAGGAAAGGAAAGGAAAGGAAAGGAAAGGAAAGGAAAGGAAAAAGGAAAGGAAAGGAAAGGAAAGGGGAAAGGAAAGGGGAAAGGAAAGGGGAAAGGAAAGGGGAAAGGGGAAAGGAAAAAGGAAAGGAAATAGGAAAGGAAGGAGGAAAGGATGAAGGAAAGGAAGAAGGAAAAAAACGGGGAAGAAAGGAAGGTAGAAAGAACAATATCTTACGACTATGTTAATCAGTTCATAATGTGTTCCCCCCAAAATGATGAAGAAAGCTCTACTGAAAGAAACAGAGTTGCTCTCTTGTAGATAAGAAAAGAGTCAATACTTTTTGTGCAGTCTGCTGTGTCTGAATCTGAAGGATAATTTTCTCAGTGCAGGTCATTTTGTCCACTTCTGGTTTTTTTTTCATATATCACTACAGTTGGTGAATGGGGTGAGAAATCCAACCTGCTGTACTTATAGCATACTAGATTTATCCTGGAGCATTTTACATTTATTTATAGACATGGAAAAAACAACTAAAATATCTTGCATGTTAGCAAGGCAAGAATTTTCCTACAGGTGAACAGGATTTACAGATAGGTTCTTTTATTTGGGTATGGGCTGAAGATTAAGGGTAACATGTATGGCTAACACCCTTTTAGCTGTGATAGGCACTTATTTTAAATGATCAGTGGAGCATTTTCTTAAAAACCAGATATGTTTCCATGCCAACACAAGATGTACTCAAGTCTATTATCTAATTTTTGAGTTTTCAGTGTAGAAGGTATTATGAAAATCCATTTAAGAAATGGTGTTTTTAGAGAGGACAACAGAACACTTGTCCTGTAATGTATTCCTCCAAACTAATTGCATACTTTAAAATTAAATCTGTTTCAAACTCCTGGAAAAAGGGGTTTTTGTTGAAAGATTTATTCTAATTGTGAATTTTACAGCTCAGGAGTCAATAGAGATGGGTCAGTTATTCAGATGAGCCTACTGAGGAAAAATTTGGCTAATACATTAACAAATCCTGACTGCTGATATGTGGAAGTGCAATTATTTAAGTTTTGGCAGCCAAGAAAAAGCATCAGGAAAAAAAAATAATACTCTAGCCTTTGGCCCTGCCTAAAAAAAAGAAATTATGTTTCAAATATCCACTGTTAAATAGGATTCTGAAGTGTCCATACATCATCTTAAAGGTATATCTGGCCTTTTTTGTAGGTACTACAGAGGACAAAGAGGTTAAAGGGCTCTAGTACTTTAAAAACTGTCTGGATTTATTTTTTCCTGAGTATTTTCTACAAATATGCCAGTGTCCAGTTAAAGTGTGTCCTTCCTACTCTCTTTTCTAAACCTCATTCTGAAACAATACAACTGGTGATATAAAAGGACATTGCAGCACCTGATTATGACATAAACAGTGATAGTGGTGATTGTAGCAGTAATTTTGATGTAGAGGTATTTTTGAGCGTGGGACATCTGGCATTATTCTTCAAGAACAAGGTCAGTCTGACATATGTATTGCATAGTATGTAAATAGAGAGGAGCTGCTCTTGGCTTGCAAAAAACCCACAAAACCCCTCACACAATAACCCCAAAACCTAAACAAGAAGCCATATAGTGCAAATAGACCACAAGCTTCTTAGAAGAAAGACATACAATGCAGGTTGGAGGCACTCTGGTGGAAAATTTCAGATGTGCCCCGCCCTCAAAAAAATCCATGCTCTGTCCCAAACATCATTGTAGTAGAGTAAACTGTGTATGGGTCTATTTTCTGCTTTGGTAGCTTTAAAGTCACAAAAGCACATTCACTTAAGCTAGCTAAGGAAAATACGTTATTCAGCAAGATACATGAAAAATATAAATAGTTCAATAACAAAACTCGAATAGTGGTGAAATATACTGAGTCGCAGAAGAAAATCATGGAGATTCCTCTCATTGTAAAAGTATGGAAGATCTAATAAAATCCTGTTAAAATCACAAGTGAGAGCAATCAGATTTACTGTGTTGCACATTCTGAGAACCAAAGAATGACACTGCCTTGTCATGCCCAGTTTCTTAAGTCTTCTCATTTACAGCGCCTGAATTGTGCAAGCAGAAAAACAATTGGTTCTGATTATGAAAACAGCATATATGTGGGACTTACATTCATTTCAGAAAGAATTAGTTTCATACAAATGAGACCATAATATGGTCCTTGACATTTAAAAGGCCACAAGCCTCCAATTTTCCTTGCTAAAATCTGTGTTCTTTTAAATACTATGAAATACATATCCGTAGATTTTAATGAGAAAAGGCACCATATAAATTCTGAAAAATCATTTCAATACATTTAAATTAATTTCTGGAACAAAAGAGTTTTTCTGGATCAAGCTTCCATAATAATATGGATAATTAGTCTTTCATTCCAAAATATCTCTGGGGAGAGTGGCAAATGGTTTTCATTTGTTACTAAACATCAATCTTAAATGACTCTAAAGACTGTGCCTTTATTTGTCATGCAACATGTTGTATATTCTTAATCTGTTGAATGAGGACAGTGTAAGCCATATCTTAAAAGACATCACACAAACATCTCCTTTCAAAACAAAGGAAATTGTGTATTTTTACTCAATTCTGATTCATCTTCCTAATACAAGCCTCTTTATATTAATTTTATATCAGTTCTGTATTACGAAAAAATTCTAACTCAAAATAATTTCCTTCTTACCATATAATTGTACAGCTGCCTTTGTCCAGAGGGGAAGTTCTGGACCCTGATTTGATTTCTTTCTTTTATTTTCCTTTTGTGATGTAATTCAGATTTTATTCTGAATCAGATCACATCTGAGGCTGAGGAAGAGAGAACTAATCTGCCACTGCTTTTTTGGCTAATATCTGTTAAAAGTATCATTATCACCCAATATACAGAATGGAGTCTGAAAAAAGAGAAATAACATATACTTAAAATTGCAACTTCTTTATTAATCCAAAGTCAGCACAGGTGAAGCAGACAACCATGATTTTTTTTCTCTGTCCTGGGTCTGGCTAGAAAAGTTCTTTGGGTTTCAACAGAAACATGGAAATAACTGGAAGAAATCTCACTTGGATTGTTCTGTCAAGACAAAGAGGTAAGTCACTTTTGTGTAGTGAGAAATTTATCCAAACATGGACTGATCAATAGCATTAGCAGTTTTACATTAATACAGATAAAGAGTTTGAAGTTGCTCCCAAAAAGTATGCTGTAACTCTTCTATATCTTTTATCTTTAATTAAGTCAACTCAAAGTATAATCCTTTAGTGACATTTTTTACAGCTGTCATTGCTTTTCAGTGTGCTGTTACACCTTTTTTTTCATGTTTTTCAGTTGATGGGGAAGTGGAAATTCTCAATCTCCACCTTGAGAGTACTAGCATGACCCTTCACAGGGGACTCCACAGAGCACTATTAGTGATCCAGAGACAAAACATAGACTAAAGACAAAACCCCTTGTCTTTAGTCTCATCTCAAAGTACAAGCCTGTACTTCTGAGAGATGTCAGGCTTGCACAAGTTCTTGTCAAAATCAGTATAAAATGGATTGCAGAGAATAATGGCAGTTAAAGTATTCTAGAAGCGATTAAGTAATCTTGACTCCTTGTTCACTCTTAGGCTGGACTGTGCTCAGGTCTCTTACAGAGGCTCAGTGCTGTTGTCACAGAGCAGCATTCCAGTTCAGAATCCCAATGATGCACACAGACTAACCTCTGGTCAGGGCTGCTAGCTCCTGCCTGCCAGTATAATCACTCAAGAGAGGAGCAAGATGTTTAAATTGGGGATTTTAAGTGGTAAGCTGTATATAGCCCACAGAGATTGTCCAATATTATGCCACAGATGTAGCATCCAATACTATTTTGGATGCTACATCTGTGGGTTAGTTGCCAATGTTGTACTACTGAATCTGAAAAGCCACCAAACACCAACCACATACCCATGAAATAAAACAACACAATGAAGGCACTGGTGAGATAGAGAGAACCAGAGTGTTGGAGGAATTTGGGGTGGGGTGGGAAACGGTAAAGAGAGACTGAAAACAAAAGTGCTCCAAAACACCAACTTGTCTTTCTCTCTGCAGATTCAGAACTTTGTGATATTTTGAACTCAACTGCAATCATGAAAAAAAAAAAAAAATTAAAAGACAGAGGAGATAAAAAGAAAGGATAAGGAGATAAAAAGAAGGGGAATGGAAAAGAAAAAGAAAAGAAAAAGAAAAAAAGAAAAAGAAAAAAGGAAAAAAGAAAAAAGAAAAAAAAGAAAAAAAGAGAAAGACAAAAAATGGAATCTGTTGAAAGTACAGATAGAAAATAAAATAAAAGGAGTGTTTGACATACGTGGCGGTGCCATTAATAATGTGAGCAGTATTAGAAGGAAACATACCCCTTCTCCCCCCGCCAAAAATATAGCAGACCTTTGGAAAGCCCCTGTCATACCTCAAATCTAGATGACCTAAACTTTTTTGAGAAACAGTAATTTTTTGTGCCAGTTTCCTGCATTCTTCTAAATTAATCATTGTGTTACAATGTGAAAGGTTTGTAAGAAACCTGAGTATAGAAATATATTTCTCCATGTCAGCAAAGGCTGACAGATCAATAACTGATACTGTCTCTGCAAGAAGGAGCCTTGGAGTATTGTTACTACATCATGAGTGCTTCTCTCAGAGTCACAGACAATGGAGCAGGGATGAAGGTAAAAGAGAACAGAAACAGTAAGCAGAATAAAGCCTAGCAGAACATTTCCTGGATAGGATTGAAGTTCATACATAAGTGGAAATGCTTCTGCATGTTACTACAATACTTCCCTTATTTTTCTTGACATGTTTGTGCCCTGGTTGGCCCCTTTTTCCACACCCCTTAAGTCTCAGTAACATGGGAGAGATGCTTTCTGACAGACAAAAGATAATCTTACACTTGACTTCCAATATCAAGGCATTTTAACTGGCACACTTTATATTGAATAATTCATGGCTATTCAAGCTTTATTTCATTTCACAAAGAAAGTGCTTTCTCTTAGCAGTGACTAGATATGAGCAGCTAATTCATTATTTAAAGAGATTAAGTATTTGCAACTGGTATGGGCTCATCAGAGCTTTTTTTATTCCCTTTGCTCATGTTATCCCCTGCCACTTCACTGCCTAGTACAGATTTTAGATTGATTTTACCATATTAAAATCTTTTTAAAACAAATCTCTACCTTAAACTCTCACAATTTCCAGTGCTTCATTGTCCCACTTTGAAATGTAAAATAATAGGTAAAAACTGCAACATACTGGTGAAATGTTTTAAATCCCTGTGAACTCATGGGAACATGCACAAATAGAATGTTTTTACTCTTGTTATTAAAAAAACAGCAGGTAAAATTTGGGAAATGGTGATGTGTATTGATGACAGTCTCCACAGTCTCACATCTTGTACTGGGGAAAGAAGAATGGTTGTTTGATTGAAATAATACAAATTCCTCATTGTTAAATTTTGAAGAGCTGTGGTTGTATAGATCAACTGATGGCACTCAAGGATTCCTCTCCTTTGGGATGCAGACCCTTAAATGCTGAAATGAGGTGGGATGATTTAAACACTAAAAGCTCTGCCATTAGACAAACAAATTCATTCCTTTGGACTGGAGAGAATTAAGATTGTTCTGTTTCAACAAAGTTCTTACGAGTATTTCCCTGTGACTTGACCAGACTTCAAAGCAGTTTTTAGTGTTTCATGCATTACTTTTGATGCATATTTATGGGCACATAGTGATATATTTTGGTGAAAAAATGTGAAAATTCAAGCAGAGTATAGCTGGGGAAGATTTTTCTCTTGATAGTCCCAGCAAACATGCCCAGTGTATGGTCTATGGTATGAGTATCACCACTTGACCATACTGCTGTTGGGTCCAGTATTTATGCTAGACTCCCTTGCCCATGGCAGGAGTTTTGCAATGTGATGGTCTTGAAGGTCCCTTCCAACCCAAACCGCTGTATGAGCTTGTGATTCTGTGACTCTATGCATGGCCAACTGTGCATGAACATGTTTTATCAGAGAGATATCCTAATTTGTTTTCTTCACATGATGCCCCTGCATGCCAGGGGCAAAGGTGTGCACCGACAGGCAGCACACGCCTTCAAAGGCTGCCATCCCATGAAGCTCCTCTGCAGCTACACAATCTCTGCAATTTACAGAAAACAGACATTTTTATGTCTTTCTGCTGCCAGCATTTTAAATGTAACATAACACTGGTATAATCTTGCTCTGCAGAGGAAGAATACCTTAGGTATACCTGTGTATACCTAAGAAGAAGAGTAAAGAAGCCTCAGACAGCAGAGCATTTAAGACCATTATCACGTCAGTGTGAGTAAGCGCCAGTGAAACACTTGGCTCTCCTGATCTATAACTGATAAGTTTTGCAGGTTTGTGTGCATCTCTGCACAAAATCTGTATCTCAGGTGCAAAAAGACATCTTTAGCTAGCAGAAGTGAGCAAAGCTGAGCTAGGCTTCTTTAGTGCATTGGAAGGCTTCTCTACACCTACTGATAGAGTCAACAATGCTAATGTAATTATGTTAGAAAGTAACTGTCCCATCAAAATGTAGGTTTCTTGCAACTTAATAAATTTGCTGTGAATCCAGGCTTCAGGTAAATAAATAATGAAACAAAGTGAAGCAATTTCATTTCAGGCATGGGTACCTGGGGAAAGGCAGCCTATGCTGTCTTCTGTGCAGCTGAAGAAGAGACAGAACTCTGAGCACCTGAACAAGTGTCTGGACCCAGGTCAGCTTTAGATACCCCACTCCTGCACAATGCTGATAGTGTTTGAGATGTGTTCTGATGCTTTCACTTTCATCACTATGACAGTCATGGGAAAATGAATTAAACCTATCTCATGGACATTCTCTTTTAGCATGCAACTTCTTTACCATATATATATGAGTGTGTTCTCATTTGTGCTAAGTAACTTGAAGAGAAGATAAAGAACTCTTTCTCCTCATACCTCTCTTTGCTACTGCCGTTTACCTGGTTTCACAGTTTTACCTGACTTCACACAACTATTTTGTTTTCTTTTTTTAATCTTGTGAAAAAATATGAGAATCTGGTTTATTCAAGCTTTCACTGTTTTTTTCGCCAAATAGCTTGCAGCTCCCAGGATTTACAAGGAAAAACAGCAAAGCAATACCTGAGGTCACAACTAAAATTTAATTCAGAGCACTTGTTTTAAGTTCTATTTTAAAAGCTAATAATTTTTTATTAAAGGAAAAGGTATGTTTTTATTCCACTGTTTGGACTGAATTTAAAGAGTTTTGATATGATTCTCACAACTTAAGCCAAACTGTTTTCAACTAAAGCTGGTTGCTCACTGAATCAAAGCACTGTTGCTGGAGAAAATGCAGAGAGCACAGGACTCTTTTACCTTAGCAAAGTCACAGGTCAGACAAGCAAAAACATTTTTCAGAGTAACTTCAGATATAGGACAGGAACTTAATGTTGGAAATATCTTTGTTGCTATTGGTACTACTTACAGCAGGAGACAGCAGGGTCAAGGAAAGGAGATCAGTTTCTCTAACCTTAACCTTAACCTTTTCCTTAACTCTAAGAGCTTCCTGCCCTGAAGGGCAGTACAGACAAAACAGTTAATGTAGAGAAATAAAACCGTAGGGTTTCCAATGTGGCTATACATAAAGTTGTTGTCTGCTTCTTCCCCTGGTGGTTCTGTTAAATCCAGTGGAACTTCCAGCAGATAAAAGTATTACATCTGATTCTGACTCTAATTAAGGAGGTCATATTCTGAGCTTTTTGGAGAAATATTTGTCAACAAGATTTTGTGCCTGTTTTTGAAAAAGTCCTAGAATAAGAGAGTGTCCTGAGTTTGAAGTGGCCCACACAATACAGTTCTGGTCCCACACAGCGTAGCTCCAAGAATCACTATGAACCATCTTCAAATTATTAAGAAAATTTCTTCACTGAAAGGGTGGTCAGGCACTGGAACAGGCTGCCTAGGGCAGTGGTAGAGTCACCTCTTTGCTGGAGGTGGTAAAAATACCTGTAGTCCTAGTTAGTGCTTAGGGACATGATTTAGTGGTGAACCTGGCAGTGTTAGGTTAATGGTTGAGGATCTTAGCATATTTTTCCATACTTTATGGCCTTGTGATTCACAAATAGTCTCTTTTGTTAGTGCTTTCTCCTTACTATCTAGGAAAACAATGAAAAGTCTCATTGGAAATCAGGGTAAACTTTTTCCAGTATCTTCAGGGGTTTTGGTTGAGAAACATTCCTGACTGAGGGAAACTGGTCTTGAATTCAACTCCCAAGTTTCTATGTTCCTTTCCTGGGGACGTGAATGGGGGTGAAGGGTACTTACCTTACACAGAACATGCCTTTTTTTCCTCTTAAGCATAAATTACATCCTTTGCATCTCTTGCAGCACTAATCTCTAAAATCCGTGCCAAGTATGGTGAGGATAAGGTGGACTGTAATTCTCAGTTTTAGGTAAAGAAAAAAAGACCATTTCTAATAAGGAGCATACAACACTTGCATCCTTTTTTTTTCATTAATCCTTTACATCAAAGTGGATTTTGACTTGATACCAGGTAGTAAAATATATACAACCCTGAAAATAGATTGCAATTTTTGCCTTCTAAATTGGAAGCCTGTTTTCAAAATATATTGGATTGTATGTTTCTACTGAAAATTAATTTTATATTTGGAAAAATAATTACTGTATCATAAACTGGACAGAAGAGTGGGCTCAAAAATTCTAAATAATTCACAATCAGCTCGGTTGTTTTTATTAGACAATGCAACACATGTAAAAGGGCAAAAGCTTTTTTTAGTGATTTAAATATATTTTGGTTTAACATTATTGGTTTCCCTAACTTGCTGTGTGGGTGGTCTAAAGTTATGTCAAAAGATATTGCATTTCCCTCAGAATTTATGCACTCTTCTCTTCTATAAAAGATAATTATCTCTACTAGGCAAAGGTAACCTAGCCTAATTTTGTACAGAAATAGAGCACATGATATTAAAATCTGTTTGTGGAGATAGAACATACATTCCACAGTCAGAATCTCTCTGATCCTGTCTCTGTCACCAGCAATTTATCTTCCTAATTTATTTATCCAATATCAGGAATTTCTAAATTACATTAAACAAAGGTGATTATCTATAGGATGAAATAATGCCTTCCTTTGAAAATATCTCTCTACTCCCTGTTCTGCCCTCTAATAATTGTAAAGAAAAAGTTAATGAATTTTTGTTCTATGTGTGGAATGCCACATTTCCTTCTGTAGGAAGATTTTTGATTTTTGAGGCATTTTCCAATAAATCTTCTTTCAGATCTGATCTGAGGAAGGCATTGGAGGCTATTCTACACCCTAAATCTGGTGACTGGAGGGGGTTCCCATCATCTTGAGAAAGAGCACAGTGATGCAAGTGTGTGAGTAAACTGACAGTTCCCCAAAAGCCTTTTGAAGTAGAGCATTCATCTTCCCTTGATCTTCCAAGTGAAACACACAAATGACATCTAGCACCCTGAAAAACCATCTCTATGATACAACCCATCTGCCAGGCAAGCCAGAAAGCTGTCCATGGCACTGGACAACTCAGTAACTTTTGCAGATTATTATCCACTTACAAGTGAGAGCATTCCTCCCCTTCCTTCAGTACTTAGCAGTAGTCCCACTGGTGGTCAGTGGGAAAGCTTCCTCCACCAGCATGTGCACCAGCAGGGATTTAAAAATATCCATGTTGGCCTCATCACTGAAGAAGGGCAATTTTAATATTCTTGTGATATTTCAGTTCAAGTGCTTGCTGCTGTGGAGGTAGGCTGCTACTCTTGGCTGAACTAGATTTCAGGTATTTTTCTCTTCTCTTCTCTTTCAGAAACCAGTCACAGTTTTCAGCCACTTCTTAAAACCCATTATTCCATCTAACATCTGGAACAAAGTGGTGCTAGGGGAAAGCAGGCTTGAGATAATAATTACAGCATGCATGTTTCTTCACCGTGAAGTGCAGATAGGCTACGAATGGAGTTTCTTTTTTAAAAAAATATATTTAGGAAAACAAGGAGAAAATGTAACCAAAGGCAAAAAAAAAAAAAAAAAAGCCCTTTATTATGCTTTATTTTATGTATACATATATATATATATATAAAGACAGGATCTCACTGAAGCAAAAGTGATGATTGTCTAACCACGAACTGAAGCTTGATTAGATTAATATTAAAGATATCCTTAATTGTTACCATATATGTAACATGTAACATATACATGCATAAGTCATTGACTGCTAAAATGTCTGAAATTATTAAGATTTTCATTGTAAGACAGCTCTAGAAAATGTGACACACTAATTGAAATAGTGCTTCAGAAAATAACTGATAAACTGATAAAAGTCTTAAAACAATAAACCAATTGATCCTTACAAAGAAGACATAGGGAAGTCTAAAACAAATATATGGTAAGGGTAGTGTTAATGGAAACTTTTTGCACTAAATAATAGTTCTTAAAATTTTATGCATGCTGTACCTATTAGGTTGTGGATTTTATTTTTTTTTTGTTTTTATTGACAAGCAAATATATTTGGCTTTGAGCAATGAGATTAAGGAGAATTATCTAAAAGGTTACCATTCACATCAGGTGAATATTTCAACTGACAACTGAAAAAAGGATGTTTCTTCTCTTCAGTATATGAGATTATATTAAAACAGATTATTGTTTTTCAGTCTATAAATATAGAAGTTGGGGATTGGGGATGTTAATGGGTGTGTTAATGAATAAAACAATCTATGTATGTGCCTTGTGGCAGGGCTGTAATGAAACTTTTCATGCCAAATCTTGAGACTATACTCATCAGTAAGGTCAAGGAGAGTGCTGCCCAAAAAGGAATTAGGGGATAAACCCACAGAAACTGACATTAATAGAGCTCAGAAAGCCATTTCTCTATTGAAATGTTTCTAGAAAACTTTCTTCTATTTTCAAACTTTGTCTGAAAATATAATTTATTTGAAAAGAAGACCATGATTTTGCCTGTTTAGCTGAAAAGGAATTTCCATGTGAAAAAAAATCTCATTGAGAAAAAAATTGATTCCTTTTAATACAAGACTTTTCTTTCACTTTTGGCATTAGAGTGCTTTTTCTCCTTTTTTTTTTTTTTCTTTAGAGCTGAGGTGGGATTCAGGGGCTGGAGAGTGGGAACAAATGGGATATGGAGGAGTGAGGCAGGTGAAAGGATTGATTGAAGGTGAAACATTTCCAAAGCCCTTGACCTTCCATCGGCTTATCCTTAAAAACATAAATATGGCTGATTAATGCTTCATGGTTTTTGGGATGGTATGAGAGACTGACATGTTAATAGTCACTCAAACAGTTGGCCATTTGCAAAGGCAGAGTGTGTTTTTCTGGGGCGAGGTTTGCATCCCCAGCCTGAAACAGAAGAGGAGAGGTTTTTGTATGTTGTGAAACCTTTGATCCACATAAGACAGAGAGGGTGAGCACTGGAGGCTCTGGATTTTGAACCAGATGAAGGAGGGGACTGATAAGAAGCAGACCCTGTTGAGGTGGGGTAGTCCTTTTTATCATGCCAATGTCCTCCCTTACACAACTGGTTCAGCTGTAAAACTCCTGTCTCCCTCCAGCCCCAGAGAAGGTCACATTCACACGAAGGCCGGAGGTTAATTCATCCCTTCTGATGGGGCATAACTGGCTCGATTACACTGATGAGAGGCAGCTGTCATCTCTTAGAAAGGCTCCAAAATCATCAAAGACCCCCAAAGTGCCCCCCAGGCCCCCCTTCTGAGGCCTTCCACCAGGGGTCTGCACAAAGTTCACAGTGTTACAACAGAAACACAGTGCTGAAATAGACTCTTCCTCCTGCCCAGGGAAGCAACGTTCCACCTAAATCTAAATGCACATTAACCAACTGATCTTTGTGTTTCATGGGCTTTTCCCAGCCCCTGACAGATCAAGACTGTGACCATCACCCCTAAAAATTGACCCCAAAATTGCAACAATTAAGTCTTGTCACTGAATCCACAGGTGGTGATATATTTCCTCTCCACTATATACTCTTCTCATATCCTTTCTTTCTTTCTTTTTTTGTCTTTTCCTAATGCATTCTCTTAATTTTCATACTTTTATATTGCTATATTACCATAGATAGCCAAAATGGTTACATACCTGCTTTCCATTGCAAGCAAATAGTTCCAAAATAAACCTTACATATATGTATATGTAAACACTGGTAATTCAGTGTCATTTCATTCTAATCTACCCCCAGGGATCTATTAAAAAAAACCTCTGTCACCTCACCTTCAAGGCCGGTTGTAACATATGGTTGGGCCAGCCCTGCTGGGTGGGCTGCAGACCCTGCAGCAGTAGCTCCAGAATTTTGTGGTCCAGGGAGGAGGACAGCTTTCCCTGGTAGACCCCTGAGAACAGCAGTTTTGCTGCAGAAGGTTTGTTTTTGAATGTGGGCACTGATTCCTTGGAGAGAAAGAAGACTTAGGAAAAGGAAATGAAAAGAGATTAATTTGTGCATGAACTCTCACAGCAATAACAAGCACTTCAGACTTGTCCTGCACAGGATTCATCTACAGTAGATAAAAGGCTCTGCACTACTAACATTGATATTTCAGAAAAGCCATGTATTTTTACTTGTATTGTTTAAATTTAAGATTCTCCTCTGCTGTCACTATATATAATACATGTCTGTCTATTCATATGTACATATACCTATACATCAGTCTTTGTGACTCACATACCTAGAGAAAAACATTTTCTAATAATTTTCCATGTTTCAAGTCAGAAAATTTATATTCCTGGAATTTGAAGTAAATATCAGTTTGTTGTCTTTCTTTTTCTTCCTATATTCAGTTCAGTATCTGTTTTGGAAATTGATAGATACTAAAGAAATAAAACTCGCTCTGATTCTATATTGTACATGGATCTAGAAACAGTGTGATCTTAACAAAATTCCCATTTGTTGTTCTCTGTGCAGATAATTAAAGAAAACTCTATTGATGCTTATTTTGACCCACACCAGAATTTATCTTTAAAATTTTGTTTACTTCTTAGTATTTCAGCTACTGACCTCTCATTTTAATTTCAAATGCCTTTTGAGTTTTTGAGTGACTGCTTTTACACTTTATCCAGACAAGCTTTGTTTCCATGTATTTCCATGTAAGCCAGATGTTTGCTTTTCTAGCACGTCACTTTGCATCTTTCTTCCCCAGTACTCACTCCACAGCCTATTTCATGCATCTCCCTCCCTGTGTGCTTGCACTGCACTTTGATATATTGTTCAGTGTTTTTGTGAATTGGAGAAACCCACTTTCAAAGTTAGAACTTCTCCTATGGTGGGGCTGTGGTTCAGTCCTTACCTTTGGATGTGTGTACCCTCAGGTCCCTTTGCTGTCAACAGGAACGTAACGTGTTTTACTCTGAGACTTCATTTGGTAAAAAATCTAGATCCGTATACACTTTGCCACTATCTGCATACAATAAACTGGAATACTTGTGGCATTTGTGTTTTTTACAGAAGTACATCAACACATGCCCACATTTTATTTGCAGCCTAATGAAGCTGAATATGAAGTAAATGCAGTTTTCCTTCCCACATCAAAAAGCCTTTTTTCAGATGGAGCACACAGAGGAGTAGTCACATTTCTTGCTGCATAAGGATTCACTTACTTTGGCTGGTTCTATTTGCATAAAAGAGACTCAGAGAATACAAGAGATTGGATTTAAACATTACAAATTTACGTTGTATATCTCTTATGATGATTCCAGAAATCAAACATAATTATATTGGGGATTTTGGTTCAAGGGGTAAGATTTAAAGACTTTAGATGTAATTTCTACCACAAGGAAACCCAACCCAACCCAACTCAACTAACAAAAATATCAACATGAATTAAGAAAGAGAAAGAAGCAATTTCTTGGTCAAAAAATCATTTTGGCACATAGTAGAAGCAAACAATATGGAAATTCCTTGCTCATAAATCTGAGTTTGTCTTTGCGAGTCACTGTGCAAAGGTGACCTCTTCTCTTGGCCAAATGCATAACTGTTCCTTATATCTTTCCCTGGCTTGCTTTCCTTCTACAACCAGCTATTCTTCAGTCTGTTGTGCTTGCTGTTGATCCCTATTGTACTCTTGAACCCATATGAACACATGGAATCATCCTACCATGATCACAACACCCTGGACAGGCCTCCCAAGTTTTGGGCAGCCCCTACATAGAGCAGCTTTCTCACTCCTGCCATTTGTGCTCAAATGAAAAGTTCTCACTGATATTAGCTTTACACATCTCAATCATCTTCCTGCTGTATATTTTTTTTCCCTTTTTTGTGAGATACTTTTCTGTGATTTAAGATCCCATAGAGTAAACACAGAGGTGAAATCAGTATCAATCAATCAGAAATCAAATATTGTCTCACTGAGAAAAAGTTCCCAATGGTCTGTGACACAGTTTGAATTATTGTCAAGGAAAGGAGGCTAGAAGAAAAATATATTCACATTCAGAGAGGTTACAAAAGGCCTTGTAAAATTAAATTATTGCATTTAATGCAATAGAAATAATTGAGTAATTGAATAATAGTTGTAATTATTGAATAATTTTAGTATTGAAAGTTAAAATTGCTTCTTTGAGGCTCATGTACCTGATGGTACAAGAGATGATGAGGCTGTGGAAGCCAATACTAAAAGAATTTCACTATTTGGAAGTTTGAGTAACAGAAGTCAAACAATGCAGATATTCTGGCCCTGCACAAGGTACATGTAATATTCAAGAGTATCTCTACAGTTGTATTTTATGTTTTGGAGGAGTGCCAGAGAGGTTTTTGAACTATCGAAGTTTTGCCTCCTCATTTCCTTTCTTTACAATATATACTTTATTCCTGTGCTTTTTGATCTTTAAGCAACAAAACCAATATGAAAAATAGCATAAGGGCGCAGCTGGGTACAAAATAACTATGTTTGCTAAAAATATATAAACATTCAAGGCCTGGTTATATATGTTATTGCTCTGACTGTTTTCTGATGGCTCTGGATTGATGAGTACAGTGAACAGTCTAGGAGGTTTGCAAGCAATTTAAGGGGAAGCTACTCTCTGCATACACACTCTAGTGAAAAAAAACAAACATCTGGGACTGGTATAGTTCAATGGGATTTTTCTCTCTCACATGAACCATGTCTTTCTTATATTATTTATATATGAGACAGGTATAACACACAAACATGGACACACATGCACATATCTTATGCATACCCTGTTGAGGACCATCAGAGGAACAGATTGTAGGCATGGATACCTGAACCTTGTCTTATAAAATTCATGTTTTTCCTGGAAATCCAGCTTTTCTTATCACCTCTCACTATGAGTAAAATAAAATTTTCACCAAGACTACATTAATAAGATCACAATGTTAGGCACCTGAAGATGAGAAAATAACATAAAAAGGTGCCCAAGCTTTAATATTTGTTCTTAAATTTTATGATGACATCCTAGTTTTTTCAAGGATGGCTACTTCATTTAGTGACTGGAATAGTTGCTGATTAATTATGACTTATCTGATATTTTGTTTTCTCTCCTTCATTTGTCAGCCTTTGCTTAAAGATTTGTTCTAAACCCACTTTGATTTATTTCTTAACATTTTCTTGTGTGGATCTCATCACTGCTTTATGAAAAAGAGGGATAAAAAGCTGTAACTAATAATCCCACATAAACACACAT
This sequence comes from Parus major, assembly GCF_001522545.3. Lineage (NCBI taxonomy): Eukaryota > Metazoa > Chordata > Aves > Passeriformes > Paridae > Parus > Parus major. Next base: position 58,996,448 of record NC_031799.1, on the reverse strand, counting down.
AAAAAAAAAAAAAAAGATGCCCAAGCAGATTTGCTGTTTTCTGTTGTTTAGTTATTTGGTTTTACAGAGCAGAATGAACAGCTTTCACAGAATTCCTTTATGTTTCCATTCTGGTCCCTTGAGCTGCAAAATAGGCTTGTGATTTTATATAAATTTGGGTACAATTTCCCAGAAACAGTCAAAGTCATACATGTGATTCAAATGCCAAATTTTGTCAAATTTCAATTACACTCTGTATAAGCTGACAAATTCAAACTGCTCAGAGAAGCCACTATGATGATTTCTTTGTTAGAAAATGAAAAAAAAAAGACTATTTTTTCATTAGCCCAATCTCAGATATGGCTAATGAAATATTCTGAAATATTCTGAAATATTCCCAAATTCCAACATAAGGTTTAGAAGAGTTTCACTCAGATTATTAAATTTTTAAAGATTTTTAAAGTGTGAAACTGACAGATTGACAGTGGAAAATGTCAATAAATTAAAGTAGGGCATCACTGTAGAATAGGTGGTTTTATAATCACTGCAAAACTAAAAATTAGCCCTTAAAGGAATCTAATGACTTAGAGAAGAAAGTGATTCGACCATTTGCATCCTTAGACTTTTCCCTGTGCTCATTCCCATGCTCTTACTCTGCTGTTATAAGTCAAGTGGCTGAGAAAAGGCAGGACTTGACTCCAATAGTTGTTGCACATCTGTGTTTTATTATATGCTTTATGAGTCTACACTCAGAGATGCACCGCATCAAAAGATTAATGGTTATAGTTTTAAGATTGCATACACTGAATTTGTTCTGTAGTGCTGGTACAGCATCTTTGTCTGGCCACCTCAGACTTCTCTTGTATCTCTTGGGAGTATTTCATAATGTAAGAATAAAATTTAAAAAAAAAGGCACAAAAGAGAATCAATACTCTATATGTTCCTGAGTCCTTATCTATATTGTGCTACATCTCTAATTGCAGCAAACTAAGAAAGAGTAAGGATTGTCAACTTGGATTCCATTTGCAGATTTTATTTCCACAACTTCCTGATTCTTAATCCCAGATTAAGTGAACAATGTAGGACAAATTTTCTTGATCAAATGGACCTATCAGATTTTTCTTTTGAGTAAGTTGTTAATGGTGGAGTGGCAAAGAGTTTACACTTGACATGGCAGATTTATGTGTCATGGAATAAAAAAGTGTCTCAAGTTTTAAGAGGACTAAGGGTGGTACATGAAACCTTTGATTCTAGAGAGAAAAATAAAGATGTGAATTTTTTTTATAGTGAAACAGTGGAACAAGACTTTATTCCCTGGAAAATAAAGAAAAAAACCAGGAAGGATTATTGTATTTACATACGTGAAAAAAAATTCAGGTGAGGTTCTAGTGTCATATGAACACATGTGGTGGTGTCCTTTGGTGGTTTTCAGAGCCATGAAGCCTTTCAGTTACTTCAGGGTGGATGTAAACTGTAGCTCTCAGGAGGCATTTTAGCCCTAAAGAGCTCTGTTTCAATCAGTGAATAAAATATAGTTAATAACATAGAGGATAGGTCCTTGTGGCTTAGAAGAAGTTAAGGCATAGGTACTGAAATCACTGTGGGTATCATTTGTGGTGTAAATTAAAGACCCCAAACACCTAACTCTACTGCATTAATAGGATTTCAGGCCATTTCCTAGACTAAGTGATTTGTCCCACAAGAACAAGACTTTGTCAGTTTACCTAGTATTTTTTTTTATTCTGGGGTCTGAAATTGTGTTGAAAATTTTTAAACAACAAAATCAAGAAAATTTGCAGTTCATATGTACATTTCAATGTTAACTACTATGGGAGGTGACTTTTTTGATTCACCCACCTCCAAAATTACTATTTTCATGAATCTCCCTCATGGAGTTTCTTTCCTTCTGGGTATTGAATATACACAGGATACAATTAACAAAGTATTTTGTGTCAGATTGTCAGAGGAAAGGCATGTCTGCTGAAGTCAGAAGTTACTGAATTTACAGACATAAATGAAATGAATTTAAGAACTACAATATGTAAGCAGAAAACCCTTGATAATTTCACATTCTCAACCCATTTCTTATCTTCTCTAATTCCTTTTATTTTCAATATTTCTTATTCAAAGTCTCATCCTAATAAACCCTGCCATGTATACTGGTTTCTTAACTTCAGGTGAACCAAATTTTTTAGAGGTTGTTATGCTCACTTGATATCACAGAGAAAACCCTTTCTTTTTGAAGAAAAATAAGACCTTGTTACACATCTATTCACCTGGTTTTGAGTGACTATTGTTGTTATATTGACCACAATTTTCAATACAGACATCTCAGAAAGGTCCCATTGAGGCTTGAAGGGGATATTTGATTTGTGGTGGAAGAAGACATGGTTATAATACGATAGATATTATAGCTATTATAAGAAGATATGGTTAAAACTGAATGTCCTCTGTGGAACTCAAATTTCTGCTCCTCACACATCAGGACACTAAATTCTCACTGCATTTGCTAAGGCAGTGATATTCTGAGCTCAACAGAAACACCGTACATGTGGGACAGATGATATGGCATCTAGAGCACTGTGCTGTGGTGCCTCCAGGACATTCACACCACAAAATGTCCCATCCAAATCCCTTCCCATTGCTCATGAGAGTGTGTCCTGACCCACTGCGTCCTGTTTGCTGAAAAAGGATGTTTTCCTGTAGACCATTCACTTCAGAGCTGAACTCAATGATCTTTGTGGGTTCCTTCCAACTCAGAATATTCTATTATTCTGTGATTGCATTTCTAGTTTCTCCATCTCCTGTGGGATCTTTGGGTTGGGAGACACTGGCTCAGTCCCTGGCTGTGTCAGAGCTGACCTGCAAGACCTGGAAAGTTGTGCTTGAACATCTGATCTCTAAAATAGTGATAACAGTATTTCCCTCCCTCAGAGGAGTTCAGTGATGATAAATCCATGAAAGACTTCAGAGCTTTTTGGCACTACAGAAGTAGATAAATTTCTTAAATAGATTAAGAGATGAGAAGTTTTGTGTGGTTTTTTGTGGTTTTTTTTTTTTGTTGTTTTTTTTTTTGGTTTTTATGAGCTCTATAATAGTAAGGCATTCAATCCTCAAACTTCAGAATCTCAGCTTTCTTACAGAAAATCAAAATAAAGTATTAACACATTTTGCCTCTAATAAAACCTCACTTTCTCTCTACTTTAATTCCATTCTCCATTCTTTTTCTGATGTATGCTATAACATGATATGGAAAGAAGATTCAGAACCCAAATAATTTCAAATTGGAATGTAATCTTTTTACAGGAAGCCTTGATTTATAAAGCCAACTCCCTGAGGTACAGACAGGTTTATCATTCTGCTATAAATGTCTGAATGCATAATGGAATGCAGACTCTAATTTCTATAATGTGTTTGGATGATGCATTGCTCATTGAGAACTGCAATGAAGAAAAGAAGAAATCTCAAACAAATTCTTCTAAAATTTTGGTCTTCTAATGCATTATTAAGGAATTCAGATAAGAGGCAAAAAATGCTGCCCAACTTTTGAAGTCTGAAGAGGGTTCTTAAGTTAATATTTTATTGTGATTTAATCTGCAATAATAAAGTTGCTTTTGCCTTCAGGCATTTACAAGCACTAACAGAAATGCAGACCCCCAATGACTGACACTGGAGTCAACTTTTCATGATAAATAGGAATTATTTATGATTATGATATTGTTATGTTTGACTTACAAAGCACATAGACACTAGCCAGGTCTAACAGAAAGATAACAAAGGTTTGGTATGACACTTAATTGAATGCACACTTTGGAGCCTCTATTTTCCCACTGAAATTATTTGTACAAACGAATCTTGATTATGACTGGATTTACACCCACTACTAGAAACCCATCCAGATAGCTTCTTTCTTCTGTTTTCTTTTCTTTATTTATTTTTAAGTGTTGAATTGTTTCAGTTATTTCAAACAAAAGAAAGTAACTGCTTTTAATTAAAACACTGCTTGGATATAAAATGTTTAACTCTTATAAAACTGACTAGAAAAGACTATTGCAATATAGAGACTATTCCTTTGTTTCTAGCTCTTGTGATATTCTCACAAGAGTGGTCATACTTGACATTTTTCTTGAAAACTAAAGTTCTGCACATGGTTTATTATTTTAACAACATCAATTTTCCTTAAAAACAAAAAATACATAGTACTCATGTTAGATGAGAAGAATCTGATATTTGACCTAATGTGTACCTTAAAAGATGACAAAGCCAGAAGATAGTGGAGACAAACCAGCACTCTTTTTTTTTATTCTTTTAATCATTATTTTGAGTCTATCTCATGATTTATGAGACCTGACTCATGACATTGGAATGTCTGGGTTTGGCCATACTGCCTGCATTGTACAACTTTAAATGATCTCAGCATCCATGAGTAGGTCACTACCTTTTAGTCTGCTGCTGTTCTTAAAACAAGCAGTTAACAACAAGAAAAAATTTAAAATAAAACCCCATGCTCAAAGAAAAATTGGATCCTGCAGGCAAATATGATTGTGATGGGGAAAATACCCTGTTTATGTAGGAAAGCTGGTCCTGAATACACTTGGCCACTGGTGAGTAGGGTGCAAGGACTACTGCTGTGGTGTGGGTGCTGGAGAAGTATGTACAGAGTAGCACTGTCCTGAGAGAGGCAGTTCTTCTTTGGACTACTGCAAAATACCCTGGATGCAGAACAGATTTGACACAAGAGTTAAAAAAGCATTGCATATTCCATCACACAATGAAGTGTCTATATCTTGCTGTCTCTTGGAAAAAGCTTTTTAATTAGGAAGGGCCAAAGTAAAGTCTTCTGGAAACTGAAAGATGTTTTTTTCTCTGCTTCCTTCTGTACCTTGCGCTCCTGTTCTTCTGTACCTCACCCCTGGCAACCATCTAGGGATGACTGAAGACACAGCTGACAGTTCTGAAAGTTAAACTGATATTAAACTGAAATAAATCTGATGTCCATTGGTTTAGAGGTCTGTATTTGGAAACAGACTTAGAAATGAAATGTAACTGCAACTATCCCCTTTATTAATTTTACTATTATTCTGGTTTGTTGTAAAGAATTAGCTGGACTCTGAGACATGACACATTATCTAATTCTTATGTGCCATCCTTTAAAATACTGATGCTTGCCTACCTCACACCTGTCATCAATGGAAGATCTCTCTATAGAAAACAGACAGATCTGTGGCACCTCAGAAAGAGCAGAGCTCTCATGTCCATTACTGTTCAAGAAGATTTCCTTGCACATTCACATCCAAATCAATTCTTTTTCTGTGGTTTGGAAATTTTCTCATCTTGTTAGAGCCTGAAGGAGAAAGGAGGAAGAAAAAAAAACAAGGAAAAAGAAAAGAGAGAAAAAGAAAAAAAAATAAAGTAAAAGAAGAAAAAGACATAAGGAAAAAAATTTACAGTGATCTTCCTGCTTGAGCTAGCAATGTGGTTATAGAGCATTTAAAAGTTAAGTTAAAAAAAGGAATTGTGGATATGCTTATCCATATTTAGATGAAATTATTCTCTAATATACCAGTCCAGAAGATTTTGTGAAAGCTATTCCTATTTATTGCTGTGATGTCATGAAAAACCTCACAACATAGAAAATGGTCCATAAATTGGAAAAAAGAAAAGGACAAGTAATGGTCTGGGAGAGTGAGCTGAATAACTCAGGCCCTCATGGTGTTGAAAAAACCTTGAGATTGCTGCATCTTTGTCTTGTGCCGAGGGAGAAGAGATTGGTAACAGGCTCTCTCCTTACACTCCAGAAACTGTTGGCTTTAACCCGTAAATCCAAGCGATCACCCTAACCACTGAGTTTTGGTTACCTCATGGTTGCAGAAATGTATCTTCACAAAGAAATTTGTTTCTAGAAAGTGCTCAAATATTATTTATTTCAACATATGGCCATATATATTGTATTATCTCTCCCCTTAAAATTAGATATAGATGTCTAGGTCAATTAGCAGTATAAAAGCTGTGCATTTTTTAAAAAAATAATTTTACATTTGTGTTACTGATTTCTTATCATTATAGAGCTTTGCACATCATCTGCCTTGTATTACCTGGTTTTTGTTGCATGGCAATTGTAGTTACACTGAGCTGATACAGAAATTTTGCTGTATTAGGATAGTAAAAGTTGTTATTTTCAACAGAAACAGGGAAATCTGAACAAACTTGGAGCTTTCAGCTAGCATCTCCTCTTCAGCTTTCCAGTTTTAATCTCATTACTGAAAAAAATTAATGTTTAATGTGAAGTAAGTGGTTCTGGACTATAGCTAAGTGCTGATCTTCTGGTTTGCAGATGATGTATACTTGTTAGCGATTTCAAAAGAAAAAAAAATCCCATTTTCCATATGAAGGTAATGCTTTGTGAGAATAAGGTTTATTAGTTCTAAATTTATTGTTACATTGATTAACTGGGCTTTGAGCATACATTTTCTCTTAATTGGTCATTATTGTCTTGAATGATGAACTACTTAATCTAAGATAGGAGTGGGGCACTTATTCTTCTCACTCATTCCACCATCTTAGCCTTTCCTCCTGCTCATAGTGTGTAGTGTATAGGCATTTTATATCCAAACTTCCTGTGTGTGCAGCAAGGCAAGGAAAAGCAAACCCGTCCCTGCTATGTCTACTCTCAAATGATGTGGCATCAAGAGATGACCCCTGTTTGCATCTTTGGTAGGGAAGCAGCATAGCTGGACACAAAGGTGAAAACTGTTGCTGATTTGAGTGCGGCCTGCGTTGCAACTCATGCTACAACTCTTCTTGGATCCCAGTAACAGCATCCATGCATACTCTGCTGAACAAACCCTTAAATGGAAAGAAAAAGAAGCAAAACCAAGTCCGTATAGTCTGTTTATATAGCCCTAGAGATTCAGATAAAGAAAAACAAACATAACCTTTTCAGCTGTTCCTCACAAGGGAAAAAGAAAATGAAACATTTGATTATAATTGTTTTAATGAGCTTTGATTCAAAATGAAGTCATAATGGTCTGGTTAAAAAATATTCTGTTAATGAGCTTACATTTCTATCAAAGCATGCAAGCTGCAAAATTCTCTGAGGAAAAAATTAAATAGCAAGAAATATTTATTTGCTGATTAATAAAATACTGCTTATTCTTTGGAAAAAAAAATTAGTAACAGTAGTAACAGTAGCAGCAATAATGATGGCAGTGAGATTGGTTGGAGCACAGTAATTATAGTCTAACTGGATGGTCTATTTTAGGTTGCACCTTGAAGTTAGAGAACTGATAACAAGCATACCTACTCCTTCAGGTCTAAAATCCGATCTTAGCCATGTAAAACCCAGACTTGACTGTAGGTCACCTTTAAATATTGTGATTGTCTTTCCATTAATTTATTTTTTATTTTAAACTTCTGTTTTTAAGAAAGATGCGTAGGATACCTACAGTAGTATCTGTTGCAAAAAAAAAAAAGAAAAAAGAAAAATAAAAGGAGACATGGAATTTACTAACTAGGTGAAGCAGTGTGTACTACAGGTGAACAAGCACTAGTTCTGATTACTGCGCAGTTAGAAGAAAGCGTTCCTGTGTACTTTACATTTTATGGCATTATACAGTCTGGAATGTAGTTTTCCATATTACATAATCTAGTCATTAACAAAGCTGCCTCCGTTAATGTTTCCCTGTTCATGTGCTGCAGGGGCTAGTAAGATATGAGAATGCAGGAATATATTTAATTCTGAATCAGAGTATTTGTATTCTGATTCAAATCTAATTATTTCAAAATCTGAGTACATACTCTTTCCTTAGATGTCCATGTCAAGATATTTCTGAGCATTGTTTTGTGCAGCCCATTACCTCTTCAGAGCAACCACTTATTCTCATGTTGGCTAATTTGACTAATCAGGCTTTGGTTAAACAATGTGACTTGTCTCATGTAAAGAGACAGCTACAGTCTGTTATGTTTGTAGTTTCTGTTTCAAAAGGAAAACAAAAAAAACAACATTAGCAGAAAGGATTTCAAGACCAACTCTTAATTACATAAAAAAATAAAATTCAATTAGTGAAATGCAAGGAGAAAGCAAAATTATATGCAGGGCTCTATGAACACAGTAATGTTACAGAGGTATTAGCTGTAAACACACAAGGATGGCTGGATTACGCAGATAAAAGACACCTAAGAAACCTTATGTAATGGGAAAAAGTATTAAATTGGCTTTCATTTGATCCTGAAAACCATAGTTAAAAGGAGGTTACCATGTTACAAATGTGGGTGTGTTGATTTGGCACTTGGTAGCGGGGGACGGCCACAGAAGTAGCCTTCTGTGAGAAGCTGCGAGAAGATTCCTCCAGGCCCAACATCACCAATCTGATGGCTCTGAAGATGGACATGTTGCTGGCCCAATTAGAGAGGCTGGTAATAGCTTTGTGAGGCTATATTTAAGAGAAAAATCAAAACAGTGCATTGCAGTTATTTTCTGGGCACTGTTGCTGGGGCCATCCCAGTCTGGCCTGTGGTGATCCACCTCAGCGGCCACCACCATCTTGGCACAGCCTGCGGCCAGCCCTGCCTGCCTGGCTGCCCCTAGCTGTGCCACGGGCAGGGGTGGCAGGAGGGTGGCAGCTTCCCCTTCCCAGTGCCCCTCGTGGAGAGAGGCATTGAACGGCAGCAGTGCCACAGTGGCTGCCACTGTGCAATGGTGGTGGGGCCACCTGGCTGGTGGTGGTGGAAACAGCGATAGATTCCCCAACACAGAACATAGACAAGATCATCTTCTCAGGGCTGCAGGATCCTGCAAGAATATTTAAGTTAGTAGGATTTGTTGGCAGTGGTACCTACATGCAGCAATTTTTCTTCTACACAGAGGAGAGAGGGAGGATGTGTGAGGGAGACAGCATGGTGGCACTAAGGTCAGTGGAGGATGAGGGGGAGGAAAGCTCCAAACATCAGAGCTGAGATTCCTCTGCAGGCTGTGGTGAGGATTATGGTGAAACAAACTGGCCCCCTCTAATGCATGAAGTCCATGAGGAATGCAGAGATCCACTCTCAGCCCAGGGGAAAAGTGCTTGTGCCGGAGTGGGCTGGAGAAAGCTGTGATCTAGTGGGAGACCCAGAGAGAGAGAGCTCCTGCTTCCAGAGAGAGGGAGAGAAGGCCCTTGCTTCCAAACTGGAGCAGCCTGTCCTTAGAAGACTGCACCCCATGGATGTGACCCACAATGCAGCAGTTTTGGGAAGACTACCCATGGGAAAGACTCAGGTTGTTTTGGCAGGACTGCTGCTCATGAATATTGAGCCATGCTGCAGAAGTTCATGGGGAGCTGTCTGCTATGGAAGGGACCCCACGGCATAGCAGAGGAAAGACTCCTCTTTCTGAGCAAACAGAAGATCTCAAGTGATGAACTGACCAAAACCCCCATGTCCTGTCTCCCTGAGCTATCAGTGGGAAAGAGGGAGGGGCTAGGGGGAGCAAAAGTTCTTCAAAGGCTTATTTTACTTCTCATTGTCCTCCTATGATAATAATAAATTTGCTTTATGCCTTTATATTTGAATCTGTTTTGTCTCCTTAGAGTGTTTCTCCCAGTCCTCATCTCAACTCAGGAATCCTTCATTTCTTTCCCCTCTCTTCTGCCCATCTAAGAGCAAGAAAGGGTGAATGAGCCGCTTTCATGTGTGCCTAGCATTTATCCAGCGTCAAACTCACTAAAATGGGTCTGTTGTTTTTGCCTTAAATTTCTTTCCCAAGATGTATTTCTTTATTGATATATATGCATAGATTTACAACAAGAATTACCTACAGCAAGGAAAGTGATGCTGGACCTTAGGGCTGATATAGGACTGTCTTTGTTCTAGGCTTCTAAAGAGAAAACGCATTTGCAGGTAAGCTTTTTGACAAGCTGCTGAGCTTAACTGTCCCTTAATTACCATATTTTGCAGTGTCTTTTCCTGTTTGCTCCTTTCCAGAGAGGAACTCTGGGTTTTTTTTGTTTTTTTTTCCTTTTTGTGTGTGCATCCATATCACCTTCAACATTTTCTTCTTCCCTTCACCCCAGAACATGTTGTCCAGACTATTTCTGCCCCCATCTTTAACCATTATTTAAAATAAATAACAAATGGCTTCAAGAATGGTAATTCTATTTAGGAATGGATAGAATTTCACAAGCTTAAATCCTGAAAGTTATACAAAACGGTCTTCTTTAAACTACTTGTTGCCATGGTTACATACTTCTGCAGCTCAGATGAGGATGGGGGCCAATTATCAAGTTTTGTTTGCTTGATTTTAAGTAGTTTGTTACCTGGATACTCAATAAATACGAAATCTGAAAAAAAGACTTGTTTTCTTCTCCCTTAACTGAGGGAAAGAAAAAACAGTCATACCTACATGTTAAAAAAATCCAGCAAAATTCAGCTTCTTAGTTATGGGGTGAAAGTACTTCTGAATTGATTGCTTTAGGGAGGCTTGGTGAGAGGCCTGCAAATAGATGTTGCACGAGCAACATAACGTGACTTGTGGAAAAAGCAATTGGTCCCATAACATAACTGTAAATCATGGATAGGTGGAGAGCCAGGGTTAAATTACACTGGTTTTCATCATTATTTAGACAATAAGAGTGTTCTTCTGTGGGGATAATTTGGCATCTATAATGATGAAAGAAATGATCCTTTCTTCTGGGTTGAGGTAAAGTGGTTATTAACCACTGCTTCTCCTGCTTTTTAAAGATGTCTAGGGCATGTTGTGTATGGTATTCTGTGCTTGATCAGAAGCTTTGCTAACAAGATGAAGGTGGAAGAGTGAAGTTGGATGGAGAAAGCAACTCAGAAGAAGACAAAGTTAAAATACTATTCTGTCAGTATCCCTAATAATTCATGTGGGCAATGACAGAACAATATTTTAATTTTTATCTGGGTTCCTTTCTACTCATTCATTCAATCTCTTGCTTATTGAAGTTATATATCTTGTTATTGAAGTTTCAGATTAAGCTTAAAGATATGAATGCATTGCCATAATAAATATATAAGTGGATATCTAAAGAGCAAAGATTTAAATGACACAAATGAACTCAGTGTAGCAGAACTCAAGAGAGGATTTGCAGAGATGCCATCTCTGCAGTCAAAAATGACTGCTAGAACTTCCCTAATTAAAAAAAAAAAAAAAAAAAAGACAAACCACCAGCCTGGAATGCAATGGGCACAGAAGGTGTTTCACATAAATTCAGGCTTAACTTGAAACTATTGATACTATTTTAATTAATTGTTAAAAAAGTTACAACTAGCAAAAAAGAGTGCCTAGTTTAAATAAGATTCTTGAAATGTAAGCTACATTGTAGTAGGAACATTGAAAAACTAATATCTTCGAAAAGGAACACATATTTTTAAAATGCACCTAAAATTTGAATTGGTTTTCCTTCCCTATTTCACCAAGTATTTTCCCAAATGACATGAAAAAGTATGTTTAGATTGCATGGCCTTCATATTTGCTGTTGGTTTTTTCTTACTTAATAGGACACATCTGTCTTTACAAAGCAAGGATCTGACATTTGACAGTAAAATCCTTTGGTTCTTCCTTTCTCAAATGAAAGATGGTCCTCTTAAGGAATATCTAGTTTGCAATTTGCTTAAATTACAAAGGAGAATCAAAGAACATAATTTTCCTTTGTAAATGAAATGAAATTGATAGTGACCAAGAAGGCTACTAGTACAAGGCAAAACTCTGCATATGCCAGGTGAGCAAATCATTGAAAATGTGATAAAAAACATATATGAGTGGTAGGATTTTGCAATTGCTATTTTTGTTCTGTAATCCTGATCGGCAATTTATTATAAAAATCGCAAAAGTAAAAAATATTATCTGTTCTAGCCCTGTAATCTTCCTTTTAGATTGGTAGAAAATGTCAGACAGAAAATCTGCTGAAATGTTAATAAAAATAATTGTGGTTTCTGACAGTTCATTTTTGGAAGCACAAGAGCCCTGCTAAGACATTTGGCAAAGGTGAGAAGGAAAAGGACTCCTGAAAGGGAGGCATAGGTACACAGGAAAGGGAAACAACCACACCAAACCTGAGGACACAAAGTGTGTGGTCACTTTTGGGAACTTTTCTATGAGGTGCTCTCTCCAAAACATGAAATTTCCAGAAGGGTTAAGTCTTTCCCACTTTTACTTTCAGCTGTCTTGTGGAGCAGAGAGGTTTCTACTCGCTGGTTCATGTCTCAGCAGAACCCATCTGATTAAGCTCATTGCAGTAAGAAATGCAATTTTTTTTCTTTTGGGCAACAATGACAGCAGGACTCAGAAACAGTTGATGAAGCACTGAGAAAGAAGAGTACAGGAATAACTCCCCCAATAGTGACATGAGAGCAGACACACAGGAAGGACAGGAGAGCTCTAGGGCAGTGCATGGCATCTCCATGAGTGAGAGCAACAGCGGTCATGGCCATGTCTGGCTGGCTGAGCTATTATTATGAGCCTTTCAGCTTTGTAACAGCTCTGGAAAGACAGGCAAGCTATGCTTTCAGGAGACTGGGGGAGGTATTAGAGAGCAACATGGAAATGGGACGCCAAAAGGGATTGCATCTTGTTGCGATGTTAAAATCTTCCATGGGAAAGCAGAATACAACACACATACTCACATCTGCATACATACACATACACAAGTAACTTGAGTGGGTGGCTGAGACTGAGAACCATAAGCACAATTATTTAATAAATTGATTCTTCCTGCAACTTCAGTGTGGACTTTTTCTGGTAAAAGATTTCATTGTTTTTCTCAGCTTTACCTGCATGTGATCTGCTTTTTGCAGAGAAGGTGTAAGAAGAATATATGTTAAAATGCTACATCTGTAGAAAGGAGGGATGAAAGCATGAATCTTTCTTTCAGTTACATGGCCATTATTCATGGTGAATGTTCTCTTTCACTTAAACAAGCATACAAACTCATGCTGCCTGGCAGGTGTTTGACTTTGCAAGGAGAGGCACTTGTGGACCTGAGTTATTTTTGCAAAGAAGGAAGAGCGAGTGTTTGCAGATCCTTGAAATCAGGAAGTTTGTCCATCTTCTGCCTAACTCAGGCTGGGTGGTGATAAACAGCCAGTGTGAGGTGAAGGGAAAAAGGGCAGACACCCAGATCCAGCAATGGCTTTTGTCTTTGGGCTGTCCTGGACAGGAATGGGAAGAAACCCCAGCTTCAGTCATGGAGTCTGCAGCCAAGATCCAGCTGTAGGTTGTAGAGCAATTGCAGCGCATTCCTGGGGATTGCTTTGTTGGGCTGTGGGCAGGAGCCTCATGCCTAAATACCTTCTGTGGCTTGGCTGTTCCTTGGCTTATAGAATTTAGTCAGATCTTTGGCTTGCTCTGGATTATCTTTAACTTTAAAGCTGGCTTGGACAGCACTAGTGGAGAAAAACAGATGTAACTTGTAATGGCATAAGAAGTCCAGGAACTCTGCAAATATGTAATTTTCTTAAAAAAAATAACACCTCCTCCCCCATTTTTCATAAAAGTAATTTTAGAAAAGTCTATTTACCTTTAAAAAGAAAAGTATTAATTTTCAGGGATGTAATTGGCATGTGATGGGCCAAAGTAAGCCCTTAGTGATATCATTTGAACGGGTTGTGTTTGTACCATGGCTTAATTTAACCTAGAGTGTATGATAGCTGGATGTGTATGGTAATCATACTGCTCTTAAGGAAAAGAATGTAGCAATTATATACATGTATAATTCTTTTTTGTTTCTATCATTATCTCTTGTATATTACACTTGTATTCAAAGCTGTCAGTTGACTGATGATATTAAAGAGAATATGGTTAGATTTTATGTCTAATAATCATATTCAGGTTTAAGCTCTAAGAATTAAACTGGAAGCCTAGACAACCTACCAATTCACTTGGTACTAAGAAATACATCAGCATTCCTGACAGCTCTGGTCAGTGATAGACACTTCAAGATGTATTGTGAGTTCCTCACCTATTTCAGAAAGTGGTTAATCACTGTAGTTAATTTGTAATGTTTTTGTTTGCTGCACTCATCTTTGGCAATCTAGTTCTTGTTTCTGATGTAAAATTTCTCAGATAAAAGTATAACTGAATGAATATGGCATTTCAAAGCTAACTATTAAAGGCTTATGAAGTGGAGCAAGACACTGAAAAATAAGGAAGAAAGAAAATAGTTAAGGCCCTCTGCTTGCAGACAAGAAAATAAAGGTCATCTGCTTACCCAAACTTACGATTGTTGTTTTAATCCATCTGCTATCCATATGTAAAGCTAAACAGAGAAAACCAATTGCTTGACTGCAAAATTAAATGAGAAAAAAACTTTTCTAATACAAATACATATTATTATTTGTATTAACATAATTACTGACCCACAATACTACTGCTCTTGAGACTGAATTAGCGTACTTTCTTGCATGACCTAGAAGTAGGACAGAAGTGCTTATAGAAAACTCTTTTAGCACGTGTTTGTGACTTTGTGGTAGGTACTCATATACTGGTGCCTGATGTGAAGGAGATGCTTTCATATGTTGCTGGAGAGTGACTGCAAAACAAGGTTCGTGAACATCTGTAAGTAGGGCAAGGCAGATAGATTTGTATTCAGGAGACAAACTTACTGGTTTGCCAAATTACTACTCAGGTTCCTTGACATCTACTTCCTCAAAATATCAACTCAGTCTGCTTTCACTATGTAAAAGCATCCAGTGTGTCACATGGGAGGTCTGTCCCTGAACTGTAACTGCTAATCAATGATGTGCTATCATCGCAAGCTTTGTTTTTAGAGGGAACTGTCTACATCCCACTGTAGAAGTCCCTAGGCAGCATGATAGGAAAAATGGAATCACCTTCAAATAGATACGAATTGGGAGTGATATTATACAAGACAAAAGGCTCAGAATTCAAAACAGCATAAAAAACAACATAGATACTGAGCTTCTGGTATTGGTAGCTGTCTCTGTCAGAAGTAGAAAAACAAAGCAAATATGCCCAAGAAGTAGGTCTGGTGGTTTTGAGTTATTAAGATCTGGTATACATCTGAAGTTTTAATAATGTGGTGGTACTCATTCTCAATTTGTTGTCCTGGTATTGCATCAAGTAGCTGAAGGACACTTCATGGTTTCCTGTTACATCAATGACAATTGCATCTATGACTGCTGGTATTTTCTAAGGAAAATGAGGGAGAGTAAGTCACAGCCCTTGCCTCAAAGACAAATACAGCAATCAACAAATCTTGACTTTTATAGTGCTCCTTTATATTTTCTAACATCCTTCTACCCAGCCTTAAAAATGTGTTTCAATAGAGAGTTAATTCAACTGTTTTAAAATACAAAAGATATTTTTAACAGACAGTGTGTAGCCCTTGGTTAGTGAAACAGGCTGAGCAGGGAGCCTTTTTCAGCATTGTTTTTGAGGTATGATTCATTTGAGTATCTTTCTGACACCTACACTTTTTACTGCTGTCCTGGCATGTCTCCCTGTTGTTGCTATGATTTCAGGGCAAGCATGATGTATAGGTGAGCCAGCTGGAGTGGCACATAAACTGAGGGCTACTTCTCATCTCAGAGTGAACTACCCTGCTGAACACATCCCTCTTTGCTATTCCTGTGAACTGCAATAATTTTTCTCTATAACCTTCCGGCAGCATTCATAGAGATTAGAGGTGGGACATGCATTTACTTTTCCATTTGCCACAGATCAGATCTTCTGCTTGCCCTGGACTCCAGGAGAAGTGTGCTGTTTCTTGGATGTAATTGCTTCTGCAATTGCAGAGGGACGGTATTATTTATATCTGTTTGTACAACCACACTCAGTTCTATGGCATTAGCTATATTTTCCTCTCTTGAATAACAAGACAAATGTGTGTTTGGTGTCCTGAGGATTTGGTTACAGAAGGTGGACATTGCATAATCCACAGTATTAGGATTTATAGTGTTGGTGCAAGTCCTTTTCAGCACATGACAAGAAAAAAATGATGATTTTGGAGCAGCATTTCCAAAATTTGCTGGGGGATATACCCATCTTTCAGAAGAATTTATTTTTCCTTCAATTAGATGAAGGATAGTAAGTGATTTAGTCACATCTGAGAAAAGCCTATTCTGTCCTTGTGCATTTTAAAGAGTTATAAGTGAAAGTGTTATCAAATGTCCTGTAGCTTCATATGATCTTCTCAAATGTAAAAGCACTTCCTCATTGTCACAGCATGAAGTTCAGCCCAGCTAAGTAATACTGCTTCAAGCAACACAAATGCCTGTATATAGAAATACCTTCAAATAATAAACTCCTTTCCTTTAAGGGTGGTTCATTTGTCATTAAACAAACTTTTTAGCTAATAAATTTCTTGTGTTACAAGAATATTTGCCTTTTTAATCTTAGCAAGAGTAATTAAACAGACATTTTTTATTAATGATGTTGTTAAAAGCAATAGATATTGAATTTTCACTGTAAATTTTTGTAGTGATTTTTGAAGGGTTTTATTAATTTGATTGGACAGTGAAGCTAAAACCATTTTTTTTCCTTTTCCTTCTGAAGGTATTAATTTTCTCCCTGTTCTGAAGCAATTTCTTGCTTTCTGTTAGCTCCTATAGGAGATTTTTGCCTTCATCTTCTTTTGTTGGCCAGTATGTTAGCAATAGGATAAAATTCTGTTTACTTTCAATCTTGGGTTGCCTAGAAGGAGTTTTGCCAAATGGATGTAGCAGTGTCTACTTCTGCAGTGCTTTTTCAATGCCTGCTGAGGGTTCTTCTCTGTCTTTTATCCCAGGGAAACATGCTTGTTGCATGTCCAGATAAAAATCCTGCCTTTCCAGCTCAGATTAAAGAAACTCTTTTTGACTGTTGAATACAGAGCCAGCCAAGGCAGCAGACATAATACCTTCTCCCTGTTTGTTTGGTTTTTTTGGTTTTCTTTTTCCCTATAGTATTATAGTCTCTTTCTGATCCTTCTGATGCCGTGCAAGGTATGGAGAGTGACAATAAAGTCTGAAGCTCATTTCTCATGTGTCAGATCATTAATGAAGTCTCTGTTCTGGAGCATCGCTCTGAACTGGGGACTATGACAGTTTGTTCTCTTCCCTGAGTCAACACAGACCCTCTCACAAGGGTTTTGATGCACAGTTTCCATCAAAGAACTGCTCAACTTTGCTCAGTATTGTGTGTGAAGATGCCTTCATTCTACTTCCTGTCTTATACATAATTTTTAGTATAATGGCTTCAGATAAGCCTGCTTCAGACTTCCTGCTCCATGCTTTATTCATCTTTCTCTTGATGTTTAGAGATCACCAGTATCTAACTGAAATCACAACATCTCGTGTTGTCCTACCATCATTTACCAGTTCTGGGACCAATGCTGAATAAAGTGTGGGGTTTTTTATAGTATGGGATTCTAAGCCCTTCCTGATGAAAATGCAAAATTATAACTTTTCCATGAAATTCAGGACTTTTCTGACCAGGCTTAGAAAGACCTTTTACAGTGGCATGGGATACGTATCACTCCTTGTGTCTTCCATTTCTTAATTTCTCCTGAGAAAAATGTTTGACAAAAAGCATAAAGCATAAAGAATTCTAAAGAACAGATTTTTTTCTGTTTTTGCATTGTGTCTGTCAGGAGATGCTCTCATGTTTCTGTGAATTCCAGTTTACACCTTTTAAACGTGCTCCTTCTTGCTTGGTTTGCTGTTCTCCAGGGCTTGGTCTCAGCTTGGAGCTCATTTCAAATCACAAGCTTTACCTTCCTTTGCTGCTTCTTTCAAGTATTACTTTACACTAAAAAGACAGGAAAAAATCCCAAACAAAACAAAAAATGCCCCTGGCATCAGCTGCTGATTTCCCTTTCTCTGTCAAGATTTTGCTAGTAACTGAGTAATTTGGTCTCATTTTCTCAAGGGAGTAGTACTGAAATAATCCGGTGTTTATTTTTATACAAATTCTCACAGTGCTGCAATGTTTTGGAGACTTCCTGGGATGTTTCTAGTTTTTCACAGGCTAAAAGGCCATTCTCAGAGGTAGGTCCTTCATGTAAACCTAAAAATGGCACTTTCCCACAATACAGCTTATCAGGAAGTTTAAAGTTCAGTAGCCCTCTCTTGCTCTCTCCCTGTCTCACGCATGAAAGTAAAAAAATTAAAAATGAAGGGGCTGTTCCAGTTCTGCTGAGAGTTGTGTTTCAGTTGTTTCATTTTGGTGTGCTGCCTGATTGTCATAATGTAATGGGGTCAGTGATGATCTTAGGACAGAAGCAAGGCCAATTAGTAGGAAAAAAAAAGCAGCTTTTATTCAATAAATTTTGTCTCATCCATGTAGTAACTGGTGAGGGAAAATTAGATGCTCTCAGCTTTCCTCGTGTTTTGGATTATGGAAATACTCCTCTACAAGCATAGGCACAAGATTAATTCCATACTAAGGCATTAAAACTGGAATTATTTGATTCTTCTGTATCTAAAATGTATAATTGTGTAACTTTTGTGCTCTGAGGATGTGATTTCCAAAACTGATTTGGTTTTAATCTCGGTGTGATTGCCAATAAAACTGTGGAATTTGGAGATGACCAGGTTAGAGGTGGGCAAATTTAGGCAAAGTTGGTTCTCCTGTCTGTCGTTTCTCATATTACAAAATGTGTACTTTTGTGGCATAAATGCTGGTTTCAGGATCACAGAAGAGAAGCCGGTTTCCTTTCCCAGTGTTTCGTGAGAGGTCTCATTGCACTGCAGATGCATTGGAAAGAGGTGGTTTCTCAGTTTCATCCCTGTTTTTGTCTGATTACTAATTTCCACCCCGGGGTTAAGATTGCTGTTAAACAAAATTGTCTTGCTGGCATTGTGTTCTGACAAACAATTTACACGTCTGTAAACTGATTAATGCAGTGCTTTTGTTGTAAGAGCAAAATCTTGTTTCACATTTTAACGAACAGCTAAGAAGAACTTTTCCTGTGCCCAAAGAAACAGATCTGTCTGGTGAGGCTAAGGAAGCTGAAACACGAATTATCTAAAATAGAAAAGATTTGAGTATGCAATGCCTTCAGACATCTAAAGACCTACAGATCCCTTTAGTCTGGAAACAAATTTTCTTCTTCCAAATATTCTTTGCAAAACAGAAGTGGCAGAATGAAAGCAGGATTCCACTTTTTTTCTGCAGTAGATTACAGCAACCTACAAATCATTTTGAAGAGGGCAGAGAAACCACGTGGATACTTTAGAGGTTGTGTGCACTGAAAGTCATAGAGAAGGAATATGAAAACAATGAAGAACTTTAAACCTCTGACATCCACTCTCCAGCCCCAAAATGAGCAGCTGCTGGCACAAAGCTGATGTCACCCAAAACTGGGAAAATCTAGCCTTGGAAGAAGTGAAACAAGCCCCAAGAAATGGATTTTGACACCTTGAGTAGTAATTCAATAGGAAATAGTAAGTAAAACCAGCACACTCAAAGTGAAAACTTGTAAACCCTTGATCTTCCCAGTTACATCCCTTCTTCAAGGTGGAGACAGAAAAGGGAAAACTGCAGGGTAACTTTCTACTATAGGAATAGGGGGGCAAATCATAAAAAGCTTCAGGACAAGGGTGAGTCAATAAAAATCAGAGGAAGGTAGCAAACAGCACTAAATAGACATTTGATAAAGGTGGCAACCATACCTAGATGAACTTTAAAACTAAAAATTGTCGTTTTGGTACAATAAAAAGCCAAGAGAATGGAGTAATAGCTTCAGACACTAGGGAAAAAAAACTATATTCAGGAAACAAACTCTTATGCTTACCAATTCTGCTTTGTAATATTCTGAATACAAAGTTTCTGAGAAGATTCTGAAAAGATTCTGAAATAAAACTAGGCAACTGAAGAGAAATAAGTAGTAGATTATGTCTTCCAGTTAAAGTAGGTAGCATGCCAAATCTCTAAGTTCAGAGGATTTTTAGTGTTTATGAATAGGATTTATCATTCTGAAATGTGTACATCTTGAAGTTCCATATTAGTCTAGTTTCAGTTAGCCATGCTCTTCATTCCATAGACAGGAAATGACTAAGACATCTCCACCACTCAGTTCTTTTACAGAGTCATCTTGTCTGAAGAAAAAGTCACCAGGGCTGGTGTAATTTTTTTTTGATCAATTGAAATGGTTTTGAAATGGTAACTACAAGTCAAAGAAATATACTCTGCTGTCAGGCCCTCGGTGGAAAATCTAGAAAAAGAGTAAAAAAATCAAGTGGAAAACAAACTTTCAAAATGCCTTCCTAATAATGTCCACATCTCTGCTTAACAAAAATAAAAATTCTATTTCTTGTCATTAATTTCAAAATATTTCTTTCTGAACTTTCCCAAGTCTTGGCAAACTCCAGAGGTGACATCTTGAATATCTGTGCTTCCAAGTTTGGCTGGTCCTGGGACTTGAGGGAGTTTGGTCTCTTTAGCAGTGTATCAGGTGAACAGGCAGAAAGTCACATGGGATAATTTTAGAAAGTTTCCTGAGTAAGGTTTTCAAAAATGGCATGGCTCCAGTTTTCTTGGCTTCAACAAGAACTTCATTAAAATCATCTGTTCCCATGGATCATCTACATTTTGACAAGTCAGCATTTTCCAAAGGGAAAAAGAAAAACAAAGACATTCAGCTGGAACAGTTGGGGTAATTTCTATTAACAAGCAAATGTGGGATAAACTGGAGAACAACTTTAGCAGTGGGCATCCATGACAGCACTGTCACAATAGTCTACCTTATCAAGTAGAGTTTGTTCAAATACTGTGTTGATGCTTATCTGTTTTCTCTGCCTAAATCCTTTCAGGAAATAATCTTTTGCCTCTTGATGCTTCTTGATGGCCTTTGTTTCCATGTCTTCCATCTAGATTTCAAAAAATGATGTAAACTTGTAGGTTAAAGGGAGAGGCTTCTTTATCTTCATCTTCTTCCCTTCTTTCTTAGTATTTTGTGCACTGAATTGCCAAAGCATGTATTTTTTGTTTCTGTTACATAATGTACAAAATAACTAGAGCTGCTCCATACACTTAGTGCCCTGGTGCTTTACTTGATGAAAACAGAACCTCTCATCAAGGCAATATGCGTTTCTAAAAGATATTTTTTTGGAAATAGGAGTCAGGTGCTTTGTACATTATTGGTCACTGACAAAGATGAGGTAAAGTAGATATTGTTCCTTAGAAAGTTTCCCAAGAAGCCATTTACAGCTGTTCTTTCAGGTGAGGCTCTTGATCAGTAATCCTGGTAGAGGTAATTAGGAATTCACTCAAAAGCAATTATAGTAGTGTTTGTATTTGTGATAGTATAAGTAACTTTGTATAGGTTATTGGAGAAATAAATATCTATAATTGATTTCAAGTTACTGCTGTTACTGTAAAAGGAAAAGAAAAAACCCTGACATAATATAAGACTCATCTTCAGGTGTTCTCACCTCTTGCAAATTTTTATTTTTCTATTGTTGAGAAAGTAGCCCTTCTCTGGGAACAAACATGAATAATTTGGCTGAATTTGCATCTAAATTTTCATCCATCACTCTCTACTGTCAGCTCTGTCAGGGATGATATTTTCTTCCTTCTTACCATATTTGGGAGAAAGAAAAAGGAAATTTTCCTTGGAAAGTCTGAATTCAAAATGGTATTTTAAGAACACTGCTTTAGAAATTATTCTTGAAATAATTCTTCCTGAAATTTGCCTCATTTTCTCTCTAGGTCTCAAAGTCAAATTCTAAGCATCTACATAGGAGGGATTTACTTCCCCCCACCCCC
>NC_031799.1:58971804-58974713 GCF_001522545.3 Parus major | reverse complement strand
CCCACCAATGACTTAAAAGACAGTTGGATTTGCAATTATTCATATTATGGTAGCACATTTGATACTTCTCCATAATATTGGAAGACAGCTCTGTAAGAGAAAGAAGTAATCCCAGCAAAAGTGTGGGTGAGAGGTGTATTGCATATTACATTATTGTTATTTCAGAGAGGGAGGGAGTTGAGGCATAAAGAGATGAAACAACTTGACTTAAACCACACAGAAAATCTGTTATAGACATGAGAATCAAACACAGATCTCCCAACCCTTAGTCTGGTTCTCCAGTCATTAAGCTATTGTTCCTCTCTCCCTTGTCTCCTAATTGGATCCATATGCACCTTTTGTCATGGACTTGTGCTAAGTATTGCTCCTGTAGGTAAAAACCCCTCACAGTGTTTACTCCAGTGCTGGTACTAAACTTTAATAACTAGGACATTCTTCCACTTATTTTTTTTTCCTGATGCCTGACAATAATGGCCCAGTAATTACTGAACTAATGTTATCAATTCCAACAGATACCATATTTATTACCAGAAAATTCTATGTTGCTGTTCATCAGTTAGGAATGTGTATAATTGAAATACTAAAATGAAGTCTGTACGAATATGTGTGATCCATCATTAATTCTGCATGCCCTACACTAACTCTTCTCCTAATTAAGTTGTCAAATAGAAAACTTATAATTTTTACTACAGCATATTTTGTAGAAGTTCTTTTCTACCCTCACATAAAGCTCGACTCAGTAGAAACACCACAAGGATTGCCTGTGTGGATTGTGCACCCTTCTCTTACTAAGCTAAGATTTTGCTCCCCTACATGTTTTTAATCTGTTTTACAGAATCTTCTATGAAAACTGAGCATGAGATTGAGGCTCACTCACTACTTTTTTTCTGTTCCTCCCTACATGCAAATAGTAATTCACTTTTTAGCAGAAACTCGTATTACAGACCTATAAAATTATTTAGCCCAGTAAACCAAGACTGCAGTGATAGAGACACAAGAACAGCACTGTTTAACTGCCCTGTTCAGTGCTGTTTGGTTTCCAGCCTGGATCTAGAGTGGTGCTCCAGCCCAGTGCACCTATGAGCTGAGAACTTCTGCACTCAGAATAGCTCAGGTGTTTGGGGACTGGTTTTAAAACACCTAGACCTCCTCAAACCAGAGGTTCAGGCATGTGCTAGGTTTGGCTACAGTCTTCATTCTTGTGTGAGAGATAAAGTGAGCACTGTGCTTTTCACTTTCATGCTTTCCCAAGGTGGGATCAGAGACACCAAGAAGACCCATCTGCTCTGCATGTGCAGTAAAAATAACACAGCCTTTTCCCTAATTGGTTCCCACACCGCATTTCACTGGTCCTCATTTGCAGGCAATTTGAGAAGTACCTAGCTGTGCTCATCCCCTTGCTATTCATAAAAGATAGTGCTTTAAAAGCATACTTTTTTGGCACTTTATGCAAGAACCTGAGTAATTTAGAATACTTACATTTTCTTCCGTAAAGCAAGAACCTTCAGTGGGCCATTATGCAGTCAGGAAATGTACAGAAGGAACTGGACGAGAACTCAACCTCCTAAGCCAAGCCAGGCAGTCCTGGATGCAGGTGTGATGAGCTTTCAGCCAGGGGTCCTGTGGTCAGCCCTGTCTTTGCCTTTTTCTGCTCCACCATCAGTCATGTCTTGGTCATTCATTCTCTGGTTGTGGTTATTTTGCTTGTAAGTACTTATATGAAGATAGCTCATACGCAGATGTTTTGGAGTTTTTTAATACTTTACATCTGATTATAACTGTTTTCACTTTAGTGCCAAAAGACAATACCTAAAACAGTGTAGAAGAGGAAGACACAGGAGTTTGTGGGCACTGGCAGCTGCCAAGTAGAGCAGCTGTATTACTGTGGGTGCTTGGGAAACCAATTAGAAACACATGGAGTGACAAAAAAAAAAATGTATGTAACTTAAGATTAAAACAGTGAATGCAACCACACTGTGTGAAACTTAGGAAATATAGGGCTAGCACCCAGCATCAGGAAAAGTAAAATGCAGTTAGGATTTCTCAAGGAGAATTTAAACATCAGTGCTGGGAAATAAGGAAATATTTTCATTGTAGCTTAAGTGCATGGATACATCAATGTCAAGAAAATTGTTTTTAAAAGTTAAGTTTGTTAAAAGCAAGTCTAGTGTTCAAAACTGGGTTCTGTGGGAAAAGTGTTACCTTAAATAACACCCTAACTTTCTGAGTGGTGTGAGTCAGAAGCTATGAGCCCAGGCAGAAGCTCTTTCTTTTAACATTTGCTAAGAAATGGATCAGAAAAGATGAAGGAAGGTGTGACGAATGTAAGACAGGTCCTCTTAAAGTAAAAAATATAAAACCAAGACTTGAGGAATCCTGTATATTTATTGTCTGGCACTATATTTACAGGCACTCAGAATATTTTTTTTAATACATCTAAAATAGTCAGGTCAAGTATTATTTTATCTGCTTACATAGTGTTGCAGAGGAAAGTTGTGCTTTTTACTGATCTTCTTGTTTATGACTGATAAAGAAATTTAGGCAGAAGTTTCCATTCTTCAGATATGTCTTGGTGATTCAAGACTTTTGAATCACCAGAATAAAGTTCTGAAGATGGTACAATACTTAGGATATTTTCTCTTATTTTTTCTTTTATTATATTTTTTATCCAGAAGCGTTGAGTGGAAAACGTTTTCTGACAGTGCTGATATGCCCAAAATTTGAAAGGCAAGTATTACAAGGATTGGATGCCAACACATACTTTTAATATATTGTCGTGGTTTTAAACCAGTAATTAAAGAAATTACTTATTTCTTGTTGTGAGATATGGATTAAAACAAGAGCAAAACAGGCTTAAAACTTAAAAGGAATAAAGACAGTTTATTAACAAACTACAAGAATAAGAACAC
>NC_031799.1:58958067-58970832 GCF_001522545.3 Parus major | reverse complement strand
CTGCTGTCAATTCTTGGAAATGACTGATAATTGGTCAGGAGGAAGAACTCCCATCAGCCATCAGCACCTTCAACTTCCCCTCTTTCTTCAGCTGCCCCAAGTAAATATATGTCATGGGGTAGCTTTACCTGCCTTAAAGGTAAAGCTACCCCATGACATATATTTACTTGGTAAGAGAACAGAAATACAGGTTACTGTATTACAGAAAACTGATTACTCAAAGGAATAGCCAGAATGATAGGAGCAAGAACTCCTGGGTGGGAGCACAGATGACATTCTTCCAGCAAGCTGGGTTAATTTATTTTTGCTAAGAAAAATCATACAGAAGAAATTTTCACGGCCTTATTTTGTGGAATTTGCAACACTAACACTGTTGTTAGAGGTTTTTTGTGTTTGCTGTTCTTTGTTTTTCAGTCTGTGTGGTTTGGGGTTTTTTTTGTTTGGTTATTTATTTCATTTGTTTGTTTTGTATTTATTTTGTGTGTGCATGTGTGTGTTCTGTGGACAGTTTCATTCTTCCTCTCAGGGAAACAAGTCCAGTCCTCTCACAAGTCCTTGCTCTTCTTTGTACAGTTAACATGGCCAAGTATAATATATCTCCATTACCAACACCCAAACTTCATTATTTAATGGTGAATGAAAAAAGTTATACACTCTTGGTGAGACAGTTGAAACTCCTTATTTATGAAGCCAGCTATGTAAGCTTTGTCTTTGTTCTCCACCCTGTACATCCACGAGAAATGGTGTTTAAGTATGTAGGACACTTACTTTCTGCTAGCAGAAAATGAGCAGGGAGAACAGGATGCATTTAATCTTTGCCAAATGCATAATAATAATTATTAAGGAATGAAACTTACAAGATTTTCACAGACTTGAAAATTGTCTCCACCTCTACTGCCAGCAGAAAGCTTTCTGCATTCAAGACTGACAAGCAAGGGTGAGAGTTTTGCTGAGCAGAATACTTACAGATTTCAGTAATTTGCCTGTTCTGGTGAATAGAAAAGATGGATGAAGGAAAGAGACAGCACTATGGCCCATCTGTGCAAACCAAAAATGCTGCTACTAGGTCAGAACGAGTTGTACAACTGCCCCTGATAATTAAATCTATGGCCTCCATAAAGCTTCTTAATGAGATCGCTTTACTGTCTTGGCCTTACATTGCTGGAAACAATTAATTTGCATTTTAGAATGTTTCTATTTATCTACTGTTTGCAATTTTAATATTTGTCTTTACAGAGTGAGGTGCAAAAGTCTGATTTGTTTGCTCAGGATTTGCTTGTCTCATTTTGACTACCCAGATGGAATAGCAACACTTTGAATGAGAACTTCAGTGATATTTCAAAATGGACGAAAAATGTTTTTCCTGGTACAAATTAAAATGGTATTTGAATATGCAGCTACGCAGAACTTTGAAAAACATGCTGGTTTTTGATAGCCATCTTTGAATAGCGTATCCTTTGCTGTTTCTATTGTGATGAAAAAATAGGCCTTGCATTTTAAATCTGTTCTGCACAGAACATGCTGAAGATGTGCTCCTGATTACAGTGACCAAATTCCAGCCAGATCCAAAGCAAGAATTCTTTGTTTCAGTCAGTGAAATCACTTCTAAATGGTGCAGCACAAGAGCTAATACTCATAATTTTACATTCTTTGAAACAACAACAACAAAAATATTAGAATACCAGATGCGGATGTTTGCTCAGACATTTGTAGAAGTGAGAATGTGTCTGGCTGTTTGGAGCATTATTTCTGCATCGTGATGTCTTTTGTGCCATGGAACCTGCTGTGAAACCTGCTCTCTGTGTAACAGCTCATATGGAAAGATCAAGGGTGCACTGCTTTGCTGGCATGGCTGCAGGATAAACAGTTCTTAACCAGACTATCACACACTGCTAGAGTTTCTGAGCAAAAAGTTATGAAGTTAAAGACACTGGGTTTTGTCCTCATTTAAAAATAAAATACTGCTTGGAAAAGCTGAGACTGGGGAGGGAAAAGAAGGGGTTTGAAATCCAGATCTGAATCTGGAATCCATTTCTCCTGTTAGTGCCTTTCTCTCTACCCAAGTGAAAAGCCTACAGTAGCCAAACATCACCCTGTTTTACAAGAACAAGCCACAATCAGGACAATATTAGGGTTTTGTGTACTCCCTTTCTGGTCAGAATTCTGTACTGATTTTACTTGCCATTATGGCTAAACAGTGCTAAGCACTGAAGTTTTCTTTCTGGTGGGTTTATTGCTTATCTGGTGCTGTTTCTTGGGGTTCTTTTTTCACACAAGCTATAATAGATTGAGTGGTAAACTCAGAAATGTATCCTGGCATTAACGATAATTTTTACATGTGGAAAGACCAAGTTCTTAGTGTGATTTGCTTTATAATAGAGTGATAAGGAAAATAATATAAAATGTTAAATCTGACATGGATTTACTGGAGATGTGTTGATTAACTGCCATAGATTTGGGTAATGACGCCTGAATAATTCCTGTTTTGACATTTAACTGTTTAACATTTAACTGATTGTTCCATGCCGGCAGATACTCTTTGATATAGATATTTTTTATGAGTTCTAAGGTGGGCAATATAGAAGTCTCAAACCTGAAATAGATTCAACAGAATATCCTGGTTTAGAAATGCCCAAAGCTTCTTTGAACCCATTGTTTTAGACAGAGTTGTTTCATTTTTTGCATGAGGCTTCATCCTTATTCCTTCTCCACATAAGAAGGATTGTAATAAGATAAATGCCTTGGTTATCTCCCAGAATATACCCAAACCTGCATTTTTCTACTACCCATGGTCTTGTGAAGTATGCACTTGACTATGAGTTATGAGGAAAATGTATCTTCTGATGCTAAGGTTGGGTGATGAATGTCCAAGCAGCATGGGACACATTGGAGGAAGTGCCATAAATTTACCGCTGAATCAGCTCTAAGGAAGAGAGCTGGGGCTAAAGAATCACAGCTGTCATTTGGCTGTGGGAAACAGTTCAGGGATCATTAGTATTGGTCATTCCCACGAACTTGAGGTTCACAGTGGGGAATGCTGGGAGGTGACACTGCAATCTGTGCAGATCTTGAGTCCTGAAAATGAAAGATTGCCTGTTGTTGAACAGGTTACATTTCATATTCAAAACTAAATGCATTTTCAAGTTTTTAGTTTTGCTCTATGTCCCTTAGAAATAGGAAAATATTAAAAAGTTAATTGGTAAAATTAAGTGTCAGGGAGAAGGATAAGTGTTGTTTTGACCTTAAAATCCATTTAGCACATTTGTGTTTTGTATAACATTGCCTGGTAGTTGGAAAATGTTGCAGCACAGTCAGGCTTTTAGTATTTTATATTACATATCAAGATAAGCCAGAGGTTTTTGGTCAAATGACTTTTAAGAGAAATCTGTTTTCTCAGTATTCCTACTCCCCCTTATCTCCCAGATGATATTGCACAGAGAAACTAGGAGACACGCAAACATCATCTTGCTGGAAAGCTGGAGCTTCTACCTTTAAGTATCATTGGCATTTTGACTTTCAATTTAAAATATACAGTTTACTCTTTAGTAGTGATTGATTTCAGTGATATTATTTCCAGGCTTTACTGTAATTGTGCCCCAAAACAGAATGGGCAGTGCTGTGAGTAACTAGGACAGATCTATCAAGTACCAGGGTTGAAGGGCTGCCACAGTGCTTTAATGGGACAGAGTTAATTATGCTGTCCTAGGGGGCTGCATGGGTCTAACTGGGGCAGAGAGATAAACGCTTTGGGTGCTTCATTTCTGCTGTCACCCCAGCAGAAGGACAGTCCGTGGGAAAGCAACTTCCTAGGGGAAGGAAAGTAAACCATCTCAGTCTTGTCAGTACAGGTGATAGACTGTTATTATCACTATTTTATATTAAAAAGAGACAAAGAAAAATAGAGAAAGAGGAGAGAAGGACTGCTTGAAGGACAAAGCTGGTAATCACTAGCACCAGAAAGATATTTTGGTCTCAATGTGCCTGCAGTTCAAATGTATCAGGTTTTTGTTTAATTTTTTCCTCTTAATGTGGAATAGTTTTTCATTTTTGTACTACAAAAATATAGAAACCATATCCAGAATAACACATGCTTCCTCATAAAAAATGGAGGCAAATCACAGGAGAAGGTTAGGATCTCAGCCCCACATGTGATTTTCCCACATGTGATTTTCCCAGTCATCTTATTGCAGTTTTAGCATCACGAGCTGAATGTGCGTTGTAGCAGTGGAGAGAGGTTCAGAGGCACTGTCAGCCAAGATATTTAAACATGTATATTTTATTAAATACATCTGAGAGTCAGGATCTGAATGACCTGCTTCCACTTTCAAAAGCAGTCCAGGCATGGTACATTTGAGAGTCTCTTTGAAAGTAAACAGCAAGTGGGTTTCTGGGTGTTGCAATCACATCTCATTCTACATGTAACTTTCCGGCTTTCCTGAATGAGACTAGAATAAGGCCTTCAGCAAAAGAGATGACTCAAAAGCACAGAAGAGGCAGCGTAATTTCTGGTGTAACTTCCTTATTTTAATAAAGGCTTCTGCATAGGAAGGCATATCATGCTACTTGCAAAGTTTAATCTGAATGCTATAATTAGTCCTTACCCATAGAGACAAAAGACTGGATAGAGTCTTGGTTTGGAATTACTTTGAAAGACAAAAACACCTTAAATTAAACTAAGACAAACTAAGTATTTTTTTCTGTTTTATTCTTATAAATATATGTACATATTTTATATATATATACACACATATATATTATATATACATATACATATATGTGTATATATATACATACACACACACACATATATATATAAATGATATATGCCTTTATAGAGGTATCTGCCTTTCAGCAACCCCTTGTTTTCCCACCTGTTTTAGAATTGGATCAAGGAGCTGAAACATTTAAACTGGGTTCAGATGGTAATACTTTACAAAAGGGTTTTGATGTTTTGGAGGGTTTTGTTGTTTTGTTTTGGTGAGTTTTGTATTTGGTTGATTGTTTGGTTGAATTTTTGTGGGGTTTTTTGTTTGTTTCTTTGTTTCATTCACAGCCTATTGATGCCCACCATTTGGGCTAATTCCAGTTTAACAGCTTAGTTGGAGAATGGAACAGCACCAGCTGATGAGAGAAAGGTGGGTTTGGACCTTCACTTCATCCTGAGTGAGCAGGACTTGGATGGGGATCCTCAAAATTTGCTGAACTAATGCACTTGAAGGTTGAAGTAACTTTAAGGGTAAAGAAACCTGGGTAACTGCTTTAGAACAAACCTGGTATGCCTTAGCTTGCTAGTGGATAAAAGTATTTGTTAAGGGATTGCAAACGAAAGGGTGCAGTGCTTTAGTCCCTTCCATTCTGTGAGAATCTTCACCATCATTGCCTAGATCACCAGGTCTAAGAAAAT
This sequence comes from Parus major, assembly GCF_001522545.3. Taxonomy (NCBI): domain Eukaryota; kingdom Metazoa; phylum Chordata; class Aves; order Passeriformes; family Paridae; genus Parus; species Parus major. Next base: position 58,965,428 of record NC_031799.1, on the reverse strand, counting down.
TAAATACTGCTTGTGTGTTCTATGCAGCACAAGGGAAAAGGACATCAATGGCAAAACTTGTCTGCAGTTACACAACTGGCATTACACAATGAAAGAAACCACCCTCAAATGTTTGTTTCTACCTAAGCTGATATTATTAAAAATTATTTACATATAATTTCTGTGTTAATTTACTTTGAACTGTATTATTTATTAAACATTTGTGATTTGTTTTAAAGCAAACTTTCTAAGTACCAACACATGAAAACAAATGCAAAACTTCTGTGCAACAGAAAAGAGATTAGGTGTTCAAAAAATACTCCAGTGTCTGTTTTAAGTACCATAATATGAGCACACAAGTTGCTGGGCATCTAACAGAACAAGCAAGCAAACAAATTATAGAAAAAAGAAAAAGGTGAGAAATTGAATTCAACAGGTAAGAAAAAACATGAAAAATAAAAAACATAGGGACTGAGATAGAAGGAAGCTTTAGGTTGATTCTATCTTTATTCCTGATTTCTTTCAGGCAAGGTCATCCTGCCAGTTTTGAAAAAAAATCTATCCCAATGGAATAATTTTTTCGTGTGCTTTTCTACTTTTTTGTGTGTCATCCTTGCCTTTGAAGGCAAACCTGTAGATGACTACATGTCATGCTTTAGAGTGGATGCTAAAAGAGGGCATGCTGTTTTCCCCATGCATAAAAAGCATCCTCTTCTCCAAAGGAATTGTTCCTTTGATAATCCCCTTTGGTACAATGATGGTCTGCAATTCTTGGGTGTTTGATTCTCCACTAAAACACCTACTTCAAAGTTCTTTAGCTTTTCTAGAATTAATTTTTCTTTTAAATATATTTAAAATACTGATTAATGATTCAAATGCAGCTGGAAGGTTAAGGTTTATCTCCCTTTAACTCCTTTATCATTCATATTGAACATAATTTTAATTCTGTGCAAACCTGTTTCTGTGCTTTGCAGCCCAAAGTTGTTGCGCTTTCCCTGAATGAAACCTGGTCACATCCAACATGTGATAATTATTGCTAAATCTTTTGCTGTTTTTTATCTCTGCTGCAGCTATAACCTTACTTAAGCAGGAGAAAAATAGTCATACTTTCAAGGATCTCTCCCTGGCCCCTTTCTAACTTCTGGGTTTGTTTTCTTTGCTTGCTATTTGAAGGTATACATGTAATGACTTTGGATTTGTCTAATTAGAGAGTAATTTATTCCTTGCTGAGTAAGGGGTAATGGACAATCCTGCATACGTTTGCAATGAAGCTGTAAGAGAAGCCAGAATTCCTCTTCCACGAGCTTAGTTTACCGTGCACTTCCTTAGTCTGACATCTGAGTCATCTTAGCAGATGAAGAGAACTTTGGTTTCTGACCCAAGGTGTTTTCAGTGTATTGCATGACACCCTCACAGTGGTTATGCAGTGAGGACCAAGGATGCATGTGCTCCCTGATCTTACCCAGCACAATGTGCCTGGTAGCCTGGGGCTTCAGAAGTCAGCCAAGGTGCTCCAAGCTTTAACAAAAGCTGTTAGTGAAAGGACCTGGGTGGCTTCAATGGGTTCAGTTCCCTCCCTTTCTTCAAAGACATCAGTGGAGCCCTTTTGTTTGTGAGAACACAATCCTCTTGATAGCTTCTGTAAAGAGATTGTCCACCTGTGCAAATATTACTGACCAAAAGCAAAAAAAAAAAAAATCTCAAAAATCTTTTTTTGGGCATGGATGGGGGTGAGAGATGGTGCTCAGCTTGAATATTGCTGTTGAATGAAGTCCTCCCCCAGTGCCGTATTCTGGAGCTTTGTGTTACCACCCTCTCTAGCGTCATCTCAACCCAGGGACCTCCTGGATACATCAGGCTGGAAAAATGCAGAATGATGAGTTTCTGCAACTTTTGTGAGCTGAACTAGCTCAAATGAAGGCTCAGGTCAGAAAAAAGATGCAGGGCCTTGATAATGGGGCAGAGCGGAGCAGGTCTGAGAAGATCCTTCCTTCTCAGAACATACTGAGCTATGCTGCTTGGAAGATGGTATAACCAACCTGAATTTGATGGAACCTGTGGAATTACAGTTTATGTTTTATTTTTCTACACCCCTCATTCCCCAATCTCCAACCCCCACTCCCCCCAAAAATAGTTATACTCTACATAAGAAATGGAATCAGAAGGAAAAGGTGGGGATTTTGCTGTGGAAAAGCTAGCTTTGATGGAGAAAAACTCTGATTAACTTTAATCTTCATCTATATTTCGACTCTTAGGGGAAAAACTGTGAAACTGTGTCTTAAGCTATCACATACTATCAAGAAAGCAAAATTCTGGTCAGACCTCAATGTACTATCCATGGCTGTATGACCATGAACATTGCAACACAGTAGAAAAGAGCTGCTGTTCAGCATTTGCTACATTATTTAATCAAAATTTTAAATGCTGTGTGACCTTAGGCAATAGCAAGTAGCTAGCTTCTCCAGTCCTTGACAGGTTACTCACCCTGCAAGACAGCAGTTTGAGATATTAGTCATTGACTCCTTAATTGTACCTCTCTCATTCTTTCACCCTTAAAATCTGTCTGCCTAACCTGCAGCTGGAAAGATGAAGAGATTTTTCTAAGTCTGTAGCTGTGCTAAAGATACAGGTAGCCTTTTTCATACACTAGTGCAAGCTGATGCTGTAAGTTCTAATGTTCAAATTTGGAGAGGAACATAGTATTTGAGACATTCCAAAGGAGTAATTTTTTTTTTCCCTTTCTTCTCTGGGAACTGGTCTTGGAAAATCAAAACACACTTGATATTTTGGGAAAGTTTTCATTAAAACTGAATTTGGTGACCATAAATCAAGTTTTGCACAAGAATTCAGCTATGTATATGTTTACTGAATCTGCATGGTAAACAAGACACAAGATTGCTGCAGAAGGGTATGTGGTTGGGGTACAGCAGAGCAAGCACAAGAATATCAATTATGGACAGTGTACAGTCCTTTTATTTTCACTCCCAGGTCACATGTTCAGAATGAGTGTTGCATAGAGCTGTATTCATTAACACAAATATTTAATTTGGCTGTCCTTGTAGCAAAACCACAATGCCACTGCAGAAGAGATGGGCCTGATGATGCTCAATTCAGGTGTCATACCAGTCTTGCTTCCCCTGAATGAAAAGGCAAAAACTGTTGTTGTTTACATAGCCTAAAAACAGATTGTGCCTTAGGAAAATAGCCAGAGGAAAAAACTACATCACAAATACTGAGAAAAGGCTAAAAGATGTTTTGTAGCCCTGAGTTATGCACTCCTTGCAGACAAGATATGTTTAAAAGCTATGTGTAAACACATAGCATGTTTACAGAGCTGTTGCTATTTAAAATGTAATTCTCCTGTGCATGTTATTATGTGTGTGGACTTTATTTCCCAGAGGTTATGGCTGCTGTAGGTAGCAGGATGTTGATATTGTAATTATGGTCAAGGTTGTAGCAATTCAGTCAATAGACTGTGCTGTTGCTTAGGCATGCTGAGAGGACTGAGACAAATGTCATGGATTATCTGTTACAGGAGGGCTGTTTTGAAAAACACATGGAATGGCAGTATTTTAACTGCAGAATTAGTTCTGAGCACTTACCACACTTTTATGTATGTGTTCATTTCAACCCCTCTTCCCCTGCCTCATTTCAGCTGCATAATCACTCCTTTTATTTCACCACCTCTCCTATTTTTTCCTCCTTGCATCCTGTGCTTTGTTCTCATAGGTAGGATGCTGGAAAACAGATAGTTCTTGGAGGGCTGCTTCAGGACTTTGCTCTAGAGGTAGGTACCTTATCTTTTTGTCCATACATCAACTAGATGACTTCAAAGGGGCAACATCATGGCGAACAAAGCTCTTGGCAATTTGCACTCTAAATGTAGCCTAGATTGTTAGGAGGTGTGGTGTCCATTTTAATTTTGGCTCCTTCTAGGTGTATGGCTCCATCTTCATAGGGACAGTGAGTTTGATTGTGAGAAACATCCTTAAGGTAGGTTGGTCCCACAGCCAGTAGTAGAGATTTGATTCTACAACTTTGTATGCACATAACAACGCTGCAGACTATGGTTCAGCTAATCTGAATGCAGTTCAGAAGATTTTGGCTGTGAGGCTTTGAAGTGTTTGTTCTTTTCAAATATGGCTATTATTGAAACATATTTCTGCATTTTAAAAATATTTTTCCAACAGAATAAGTCTCTGTTTAAAGCCTTGTTAAACTCCCCTTTCTGTCTTTCATTCTAATAATAAATAAGTTGTTTGCCTAAAATATTTTTCTCCATTGCAAAAGAAGTTCTCATGGAAAACACATTAGCAGCCTTGGAACAAAAGGTGCAGAACAGGGAATTTCCCAGTGCATTCCACCACCCAATTGTTCTGTTCCATGTTGAGAACCAGTTGGTGTGCTCATTTATAATTACATGTTTTTGTAGAGAGTCACTGGGCTGTTAAGTGGAAAACACAAGAGTTTATGTGAGCAAAGAACATCTTGAGAAGAGCAGAGTGGAGCAGTTGGATTGCACACTTGCTTAACAGCCCCTGTGCATATTCAGGAGATCCCAAAAATGGTCATAGTTGGGATAGGTGCCCCTGCAGCAGGTATTTTATCATTACAGCCCAGCACAGGCAGGCACAAGGGAAGTTTATGTTTTCTTAGACACTGTAACTCCTGTGTCTATTAGGTTATTTGACCAAGATGCCACAGAATACATGACTTTCAAGAGTTCACATAACTGATGGGAAGAAAGAAAGAATTCAGGTTTTATTTGGAAACAGATCCTAGTATGAGAGGAGCAGTTCTTTTCTGGTTGCTGTGATAAGAGTTCCCAGCTTAGTGTTTGTGAACTTCAACTACTTTTTCCAAGTCAGAAAGACATCCAGCTGTTAGGTGGCTAGGAGGTATTGTTTCTCCTGTCCTTGTGGACAGGGTTTTTTAGCCTGGAGAAAAGAAAGCTCAGAGGTGATCTTATTTCCCTCTACAACTGTCTTAAAGGAGGTTGTAGCAAGGTGGGGTTCAGTGTTTTTTCCAAGCCAGCTAGTAACAGGACAAGTTGCATGGGGAGAGGCTTAGGCTGGATATCAGGAAAAGTTTCTTTGCTGAAAAAGTGGTCAGCATTGGAACATGATCCCCAGGGGTAGGGTCACCATCCCTGGTGAATAGATGTGGCACTTTATGGTATGGTTCAGTGGGCATGGTGGTACTTATTTGAAGGTTGGACTTGATGATTTTGGAACTCTTATCCAGTCTCAATGGATTCTTGATTCTTGTGGCAATTTTTTTCACTGTTGTGTCTTTGGCTCTTTTTGGAGGAGGACATCTTATGGTGGTAGTGGAGATGTAAGAATCAGGACAACTGCAGAATGAACTGGGTTACTGACCTTGAAAGCTTCTGAGCTCTAATTCTGTGGGATCAGTTGTAAGAGGTTTATGTTAACAGACATTTAGATCAGCATATCTAGAGTCTCAGTGATGTGAATGTAGTCATGCATGCTATTATCTCTGCAAGTTTTGGTAGAAAAAATGCAGTTATTCCTCTTAAAAGTCTGTTTAGGCTGTCTCTTGTACTGGTTTTGGATTTGTGTTGAACACAGGGTTTTTAATACAGAGACGTTTCTGTTATGTGGAGCAGGGCTTCCACAGAACCCAGGTCTTTTCTGCTGCTCATACACTTGCCATGCTGGTGAGGAGATTGTGGGAGCCGGGATGGCTGGGATGAGACATGCCTGGGACAGGTGACCCCAGCTGGGTCAAATCCAAAGGGATATGTCAAACCATGTAACATCATGCGCAATACACAAAGTGAGGTAAGGAAGAAAGCATTGCAGGGGACATTTGGACTGATGATATTCATCTTCCCAACTAACCATTACATGTTCGTAATGCAAGGGGCCCTGCTCTCCTGGTGGTGGTTGAACACCTTCCCCTGGGAAGCAGTGAATTAATTCCTGATTTTACTTTCTTTGTGTGTGTGGGTTATGCTCTCCCTGTTGAACAGTCTTCATCTCAAACCAGGAGTTTTCTGGCTTTTACCCTTCCAGTTTTTATCCTTGATCCAGCTGGTGAAACAGTGAATGAGCTGTGTGAGGTTTGATTTCTGGCTGGAGTTAAACCATGACACTCTTTGGACTCCTATGGAGAGCTTTCTGCACCCTGTGTCCTCTGGAAGCATTACCTCTCAGAAAAGGATAGCATGAGCTGTCCTCCTTTTATTTATCTTCTTTTTTGATATGGCTGGTGTATGAATTCTTCCTCACATGTTATCTTCTTCATGTGATCTTGTGTATGTTCAGTGCCATAATGCTCCAAAATATTGCAATTGTCTTCCCATCCTGGCAATGTGTGATGGTTGTCATCTCCCTGAGACTGGGAGCATCTGCCTGTGAATATGTCCCTGAAGCAATGGGAGTCAACTTCTGGTGATACTTCCTGAGGCAGAGATGGAGTTTGAAAGAGCATGACTGACTTGTGATGGGACATTGGGACCATGTGGAGTCATGTCACACATCTGTGTGAGTGCAGGGGGTGTGCAGAGCTCCAGCAGGAGTGCTGGGGCAGTTGTTCATCTTTCAGGATGCACTTGGAGGAGCAGAGTCACAGTAACCATTTACACCTTACTGCAGAATATGCACATTCAGAGTGCTGGTGAATGAACCAAACAACTGAAATCTTTAATTTGGAAACATGACTACTCATCCTTTTCAGTAATTAATTTTCTTTTATAACCTATGCCAATTTTCCAAACACAAGGAAAGCCTTCTGATCACTGCAGGCTGTGCTGCAGGTTCCTTGGCCAGGTAGTACCCAATAAAAAAATAAAGAAATTTTTCCTAGCAGTTCAGTGCTTTCTGCACAGCAAGTATTATGTGAAGGAGAAGCATGAGTATGAAGCCTTCATTGTTCAGAGAATTAGAGAAGACTTCATCCACTGACTGAGATCTCTGCTCTGTGGCTGACTTTTCTAGGCATGTAATAGGCTAGAAAGCCAGAACTCAAACCCTGCAGTTACCCAGGTGATAAATTATCACTTTCCTGTGTTCTGTGAGCTTTATTTTCTTTCTGTGAGAGAAACACAATAGGGATGTAGGAAAAAATGAGATGGATAGAGTTAAGGACAAAAAGGTGGGCTGAAGAGGCATAGTGAGGTGTGCAGGCATCAGAGCAGCTTGTCTCTGTGTGCACACAAGGCCAGGGATGCAGGTATGAAAAAGCAAGCTAGCTGCCTGGAAGTATTTCTTTGACAGCAGGTCTTCAGGCCAAATCTTTGGCCACAAAGGAGAATTACTAAGTGTTGGAGTCTGAGATACAGATTGTGTGCCCTTGTTTTTAATACTTAGTTATAGGATTCACAAAAAACACTGAATTTCATATAATATGAAATTCAT
>NC_031799.1:58928072-58957791 GCF_001522545.3 Parus major | reverse complement strand
CTTTGTTAGCCATTTTACCCCTTTACTATCATAGTGCACATAGCTCCTTGTACCTTGTAATGCTGATAAGAAAAAATAAACAACTGAGAACCAACGAGAGAAAATACTCGCCTCCCGTCTCATCAATCTTCAGTTCAAAGGAAAAAGAACCCAAATCAAAAAGTCCATAAAGAGACAACTAAGAGTGACCCTAAAGCTCAAGAGGGCAAGTCCTGTGACTGAGAGACATTTCAGCTTGGTGTGCCCAGCCCTTCCAGCTTTTCTGACAGGGTTTAAATGTGTGGGGGAAATGCCTGAGAGAATCAGGGAGACACCTTTTAGCAGGGAAGGCGTCTGACAGAGGTTTGATGGGAAAGGTCTGTAGTTCAATACATGCTCTGATGCCTGAGTGGTGCACTCCTCAGGGGTCCAAACCTGCTGGTGTAAAGTAGAACATCTTTATAGCAGTTCTAATTTGCGCTGATGGCTGAGTTGGCCTCTGGCCAACTCATAGTTGGGGCAAGCAGAAGGAAAGCTTGCAATCACCTCTTCCTCTCCACCAGAGCCGATGCTGTGCTGAGCATAAGCTTGGCTCAGTGTGGGACTGTGTCACTGAATCCTTCATAACAGAATGCACTGGGTCCAAAGCATGCATTCTGGTCTATCATATAAGCAATATGCCTTTTTAAAATTGTCACCAGCACCTTTATACATGCCAATTCTGGTGATAATTGCTGAATTTCTACATTTAGAGGAAGCAAGTGCTTCATTAATATCACAATGTGCTATTGTTTATTGCATGTGTTCTGTTCCTTCTAAATATAGAATTTAGGTAATTATCACTGTGGTTATTTATTGACTCGTTGCAGTTCAAATGTAGATACATAAGATCTTGCAGTAATATTTATTTTTAAAAGTTTGGAATCTCTGAAAAATCTCTCCCTTAGATGGGTTCAGCTCTTAGCTTCCTATAAAAATTTCATATTGCATTTTTGGATGGCCATCTGGTTTGTTGAAGCCTGGAAAATCTGCCTTACACCAACGCAGAAATTTTGCTTAAGAAAAAAAAAAGAAAAAACACCACCCAACCCTCAAAGATATCAAAGGGCTTTTTTCTTCATTCCTAGCAATTAAAATAACTTTGTATCTATCTTTTGTTAGTCTTTAGTACTGGAGGACTGCAAGCGTTTCTCAGAATTAACATATAGGAAATAGTTCAGGAGAGTCTCAATTTTTTAAATTTTATTTTGTTGTATTTGTGGAGAGAATTCACCTCTTTTGGGTCTTAATTACTAAGGAAACTTGGAATTCTTCAATCTCAAGCTTCAGTTTCCCTGATAGGCATGCCAGCCATACCTATGCTTACAAGATCTTTCTTGTCAGGAGTTGACAAGAAAGGCAAGAGGGCCTGGAAATTGGAATTTTGACTACCTATAGATGCTGGTTTATTCTTTCAGCACAGAGTGTTGGATTATCTTTCCTATCTACAACTCAGCTCTTGTTCTAACCAAGTATGACTCGCATCATATTGTGGCAAGAGAAAGTTGTAGATATAACATCTCCTTGCATTAGACTATGTAAACATAGAAGAAAAATTCCTGCTGTTAAGAGGCTGCAAGGTCACCATGGTCACCTGTTTAAAAAATGCTAATGTCTAGAATGTGGTTGTGAGAATAAATGTGAGATGTTGTGGTGTCTTTAGACTTGGCATCCCTTGTAAGTAAAATAAGAATCACACAATTGCAGAATGAACTAGGTTGGAAAAGAACTTTTAGATCATTGAGTCCAACCTATGACTTAGAAAAGAAGCATCATTCCAAGCTTTGTGCTGATTGTTAAAAGCAGAAATTATGAGCTGCAGCATATTGATATTGGTGCCCTAGCTGCTGCACATACCTCTGAAAATCTCTGAAAACTGATGAAATATTTTCATTGCAGAAAGTACCATTTAATATATATATATATTGTAAAACAATGAAAAACACAATAGAAAGGAATACAGAAACATGCTTTTGTAGAGCTTGGCTGAAGTAAAGACCTCAGTAATTTTCCACTTCTGATGATAGATAACCTTCTTCACTTTTTGGGTAGGTGAAGAAGTAGTTGATTGCTGTCAATTATTTATATAGCTCCAGAGAACTGCAAAGACTTTCTTGTAAAAATTACAGGTCAATGTCCAAAGGAGTATTAAGATCTGCTCTGGCATTAAAGCAGTATGGTTTACATTGAGCAGAGGGTGGAAGGGGAAAATTGTGGGTTCCTGGAAAATAAGTTGATGGGACTCTTCCTGTTCACTGATGAAGCTCTGCTGTTGTTGTCAAAATGTATTCAAGACTGTGCCTGCACTTTATCCAGGGAGCCTCCTGAACAGACCCCAAATCTTGTTTCTATTGGAGATCCTACATGTTCATAGTGGCTAAGTGTGCCCAGTGATTTCTTGTGCTGCTGGGCAGGTATGTGGATGGGAAACTCAATATTCTCACCCACTCTTTTAAAGGCTGATGAAGATTAAATTCAGCAAGACCTGATAATGGCTTTGGGACTGGCCTAAAAAAGAAAAGGCAATTAGTCCTAGCCTTCCTCATGTTTGCTTGCTTTTCATCAAAAAAGAAATCTGAAAACGATACCCAAATGTGTGTTAATTGTTTCTGTGTGTTTTTAAAAAAAAATTTCTTTGCACTTTTAGCAAATTATTGCATATGAATTTTTCTTTTGCTACTGTACTGATTGATCAGCTCCTCAGACTGTTACAAGCTATGTTGTGCTTTTTCCCTTTTTTATTTTTGTTTTAGCATTGAAATGATTATTGTTCTTTGTCTTTATCTTAGGAACATACAGAAAAATAAGCATTCCTGTGAGGCATTGCCTATTCATGCTGTGATAGTGTGCTCTGCTTTTCTTTGATGTATGGCTTTTAAATTGTTTGCTCACTTCTGTTTTCCCTCCTGTCAACCTCCCATTACCATGTACTTGTCCTACATTTTTTAGAACATGCTCAATTAGAAACCTTCAGGCTCTTTTTAAACCTGTTCTGTACATTTTAATGTACATTTTGAGTATTTTTTTCCATTTCCCTTCTTGTGGTGATGTCATTGCAATTTCTGGTTCCTCAGAATTGCAGAGAACACAGTAATACTTGGCACAAAAAGAGTACACAAATTGTTGGAGGCAATATTTTTATTCTTAAAATTTGTTTCTCTTCAGTTTTACAGGAAAAAAAATAAATCAGATTGCTAATTTAAGAAATAGTTTGGAATCAGGTATTCTTCTCCCTGATTTCCTGTTCCATAATAAGGTAGCCAACAATTTGGTTAGAGGAATGGCACTTAGAGTCATGTTAATTGTCGTAGATGTATATCATAAACATAGTAAGGCTTTTGACAGTTCTTTGCAATTGATCTAAATTAAAGCACAAGAAAAAAAAAAAGCAAAAATCTATTTGCAAATTGACACTCAAAGCTGTTTGAAATTATTTCTGTCAAAACAAGTTTCTGTAAGGATCACTCTTGATCTATCATTAACCAAAAGTCTGAAATCCTGGATGACCATGCGTTGTGGTCTTTTTAGCTTTATGCATAGCATGGGAGGTTGAAGAAATCCTGCAGGCTGGAATTCAGAAACAAAAAGAGCCTTGGCAAATTAGTGATGATGCCAAGGCTACCGTTGATGCACTGCAACAAGAACAACTATAAACACATATATTTGGTAGAGGCTAAATATCTGTACACGACTTCTGTCTGGATGATACAGGGCTGTGGGGTCATTTGCAGCTGGAATGAATTGCCTGCATTATTGTGTACAGAAAAAAAAATAAAGAAAAAAGGTCAAAATATGCAAATCTATACTGAAACAAAACTCGTCTATAAGAGAGGAAGAAAACATTATGTCTGATGACATTATAGTTGAAGAAAAGTCCAATTATTTGTGCATCTCCTCAGGAAAGTCTGGATTCTTGGCTTTTAGTACGGTTCTTTGTGAGACAGTGACTGCTAGGAGGGACTGAGTGATTTGGGCTTATGTAGCTCTGAATCATAGCAAAGGGTTTAATAACACACCAGTTTTGCAATGAGAAGGTTTACAAAGTTTCCCTGTGCCCAAGAAACAGATAAAAAAGTAAGCATTTAAACTGCAAAATATTTTAACTCTTTATTAGGACAAGGGTAGCAGAAAAGGGAAGTATTAGAAAAGTTATTGTGATTTTCAGGCAGGATCTTTCATCAAAGGCTTTTAGGTGGGAAATTTGACACAAGTGCCAGGTGCAATGAGGGAGAATTGGGCTTTTGCCATCATGGAACGATTGGCCTGCCACATCTCCTACTGCTAGTACATTCCTAATAGCAAACTATGTAGCTGACACTTACTGACTTTTCATTGCTAAATTCAGATGCTTTAAACTCAGCCTTATGAAGGTAGTTGTATTTTTCCTGGTAGTTGAGAATTCCTCCAAAGCAGGTGTCTTAATACACTCTTAATACCCTCTAAATTGCATCTTAGAAAACTTTAGAGGTATGTAATAGATTAGAGCATGTAGTCATTGGGATAGGTCTGTTGAAGTGTTTTCCTGAGGGCTCGTCAACATTCAGATCTTCTTGAGTTTAAGTGAAATTCACTCACACAATGATTTTCACCTAAACATCTTACAAGGGAATAATTATTCTTCTGTAGCTAAAGTAGCATAGCTTTGACATGTGGATACAAATTCTGGCAGCAAATAAACATATCCCAAATTAACATGAGTAGAAGTAATTAGATGCAGAAAAAATACAGAAAAATTTAGAATTAAAGAGTGTGGTCTAATAAACAATGTAAGAAATCAAGATGTCCCTTGGGAAAGTTTCACATTTGTTACTGATTGGGTTTTTTTCAAATTAAAGATTTTTGTTACTCAATATTCTTTAGGCTGAAAGTAAGGTCTGTTTTCAAAGGGAAAATGGATTTGCACAAGTTTTTGTTTGTTTTTTTGTTTGTTTTCTCTTTTTATTATGTTTTTTTTTTCTTTTTAAGGAAAGGTGTTCATAAAAAAATTGTAAATAGTAGCATAAACTTGAAAGCTGGAAAAATTGAACAGCTGTATTTACTATTTTGTCCATCTGCTTTTTTCCCCTAGTATCAAATTTATTTATATTACCTGCCAGCCTTTGCCCCTTGGTGTTGTAATTACTACCTTGAAAATGTACATTTTAAAGATTTAAAATTAAGATTGTTTGGATTCAATTTCCTATTAAAACTCAAAATATGAATACAAACTTTCAGTGAAAAAGAGGAACAAGTACTTTTGGTTTGATCATATGTGCCTGTCCTTGCTTCTCTCTTTGCATCAAATAAGATTCTGTGATCTCTAGGATTAAATGAAGTTTATGTAGATGTTGTTCTTCAAATAATGTATTCTTTTCAAGGTAAAGTTATGCAAAACAGTTCATTCTGTCAGATTAGAAATTATGATTTTTCTTACTTTTTTTAATTGATTGGTCACTGAAATAATAATAATAAAAGAAGCTTTGTTAACATGAAAATAAATGTCAGAGCTTTCAGAATGGAATCCTAGGTATTTGGCTGGCAATTTGAAAGTAAATATTTTCCAGTCTGAAAAAAATTTAGTATGTGTTAACTAACATCAACAGTATTTTATTTGCAGAACCAATACTGGGGTAGAATTATGCATTTGGATTTTATATGGCTGTAGTTAATATATTACTTTTTTTTAAAATATTCATGGATATTGGAACTAAATTTGGTATCACTGGAATATTTCAGGGTAGCTTTTCAGACTTTGCTTCTCATGTATTTTATAGCTAGTAGTAAGAATAAAATGACAGTATTTGAAGGTGTTAACCTTATTTAAAACATAGTTTGCTATTAACAGGAACAACATTACCCCCCCTTTCTGACACAGCCTCTATGTGAGTTTAGAATTACAAGTTTGCAGCAATGGCTGCCAGTTTGGTAGGAAACTGCTTAGGAGTTGCTAGATAATATAAATTTTCTTAATTCTCAGTTTTATTTATAAATTAAGTGCCATCATTATTTCAGATTAGTAAACTCAGCATCTATTTGGCATTTCTTCTCCCAAGGTACAGCAATATTGCAGCTCAGAATATTTACACACAAGTTTATTCAGGACTGGGTTAAATTAGCAACTTCATTTACAAAAATACCAACCCTCTCTGATCAAGTACATGCCAAATCACTAGTGTATCTGAGTCTTTTATGTTGACCTTAATGAAGCTTCAAAATTAATCCAGGAAGCATATGGTATTTTTTTTCTTTTAAATAGCCTTTTAGTAGCACTCCTCCACACAAAATGTTCCCACACTTACAGGTAATACAGCCTTAAAAATTTGTCCTGAAAAGTACAGTTAATATCATGGTGGGGAATGGAGTGGGGAGGAGGGAACTGCTAGACTAGGACCTAGGACCTTTGCTTTGTTCTTGTCTCTACCACCATATTGCTATATCACTACAGGAAGTTACTTATACATCTTATTTGGTCTCTGCTGTAAATCTTCCAGATGGATTCTTTTTTTTGTCTATAGCACCTGGCATTGTGGTCCTGTAACCTCAGCAAGAATATGTTTGGCAAATTACGTGGCACCTTCTCTCCTTGGATCTACAAACCCACTCAAAGGAAAATTTTGCACACCATGTCTGTCTCCAGAATGGAGACACAGGTTCTAACAGATAGGTTAGCCTCTGAGGTATTTCTCATGGTCTTCTGGTGTCCATATGTAGCACCATTTATAGTTTCAGATGCAACAAATCTATCTCATAGAACAGTACATTGCAATGAATTCTCCAGGAGAAAACAGTTAATGTTTAACTGCTGCAATCTGTATATTTGAATTCAAAGTGCAATATTCTTTATATGTTCAAAGCAGAAGTCCCAACTTGACTGCTACAAAAAAAAAGATATGTTACAAAAACCAAATTCTCCCCTCTGGAAACAATGTAATAAGAATATGAATTCTAGTTTATCTAATAATTTTATTTTGGTCTGTTTGTATTTACTTGTCTTCATTTGATTGCATTTAACCCACATTTTCATCAGATAAAAATTCAAAAAATCTTCAGAACTGACATTCAGTCCTCTGGGAGAAAGAACTAACCCTCAGGGCTGCAAGTCCTTCTTTTGGAAGGGAGAAACTTTGTGACACTGATACAGGACTGCTGGAAGTGAGCTGAATAGATGAAGAATAGTCTGTGTTATGGTAAGTAGACTGTCATTCTGCTGGCAGCTCTGCAAGGTATCACACATCAAAGCTTCCACACTGAGCTAATACTAGTTCCAGTGTCCCATATGCACTCATTGTGTGTAGGGTGGATGTATATGTACAAGGGGAGAGGAAAACATGGGATAAGGAGATGAAATGAATGCAACGTTTGTTTTTTTCTTTGCAATAAAAAAAAAAAAACAAAGTGTAATAACAGGATGTAGTCAAAGTCTTTGCTTTCCTTGGTTTATTTTCATTTTTTTATTATTAAGTTGTCAATAAGTAATTAAAAATAACATAAAAACTTAGGTTTTTTCCTATGTTTTAAGAAGAAATCAGGGAAAAGTGGTTGGAAAAGTGTCCTAAATATTGGTCTCAAAAAAATTTGTACTGTTCTTTGGGTGATGTCAACTAATGTGTTTTCTGATTGCTTAGGTTGTTTTATTTTCCCCTAGATCACAAAGAAATAATGGGTTTGTTTTGTATATTGTTACTACATGCAGCAAGAATGGGTAGGTAGAAAAATCCAACCAAAGAAAAAAGTCTAAATATGCAATTGTTGTGACACTGATTGCAACATGGTAAAAACTTTAATCTGCTCTGTAAAGTATGTGTAATTTGAATACTTTGTATGCAAAACACATGTGGCCATGTGTGCTGGGGATCTGCTGATGTGGTGTGTTTCCCATTTCCAGATGATGGAAGGTCCTTGTAGTCTCACTCACACTTAAAATTTAGTCCCTGTACAGGTGTCAGACTTCAATGCAAGTAAAGATATATGTGCACCCCCCACATGCTCTGCAGATTTTAAAATCCTAGGATTAATTAAAAAAAAATAATTATATATATATATATGTATATATATTAAAATTTCTCTTTAGAAGTTATATCTGAGATCTAAGATTTTTTTTTCTCTCAAGCAAGTCAGTATGGCTCATTTATTTTTAAATGCTTAAATTGCTGGGGAAAAGAACCCAACAAAACCAAGAGCAGCCAGAATAAATTCATATAGTCTGTATTTTTAATTTTCCATTTACCTTAAAGGAAATAGTTTAAAGAGAGGACCTGAGCTCCAACACCTATAATATGTAACTTTTTTTTTCAGAGTTCATGAAACTCAAGTGATGCGTTGCTAACCTTTGGGAAAAAATCAGCCTGAATCTTCTCTCCATGGCATGGTAAAAAATCTGTGTAGTGGTTTTGCTCTGTTTGCTAGCTGTATAAAGAGACATGATTTATTTCCTTTTTTAATTTTTACGCTAAAGCCAATGCAATTCTCCCAAGTAAGTAAAACTTGTTTCTCCCTTTTTCTACCCAAATAATCTAAATCACAGAATCACAGAATGGTTCAGGTTGGAAAGGGCTATGGTTAACCATCTGATCCAACCTCCCTGCCTCAAGAGGAGTCATCATAGAGCACATGGCACTGAATTTGGTCCAGACAGTTCTTAAATATCTTCACTGAGGTACACCCCACAACCTCTCTGGGCAATCTGTTTCAGTGCATGGCCACTAGAAGAATCAAGAACTTCTTCCTTGTATTAATACTGTTTTATAGCAGGGACAAAAATAAAATCAACTCCAATGGTATCTAATACTTTTCCAGCAGTTTCAGACACTCTCATCACTTGCTGATTCTTGTTTGCATTATGCTGATACCTGAACCTCATTACACCCAGTTATTTGAGTCCTGATCAGTATCAGGTTGTGATCCTCCTATGACAAGCCAGCTGCTGGATCAGGCATTGGGGTTGCCAGGTTATAGAGACTCTGTTCCTGGTCTCAGCATATGTGAATTATTCAGAGTGTTGAAACTGGACAACAGCATGTTTACACTTGGTTTTGTGTTAATACTGCCTACTAGCACTGATGGATTTTCTCATTCTTGTATGAATGAACTTGTGTTCATTCTTTACAATTAAATTCAGCAGTCATAGCACATCAGCACTTTTATTTGGATAATCAAGGCATTTTCTGCTCTCCCCTGCATGGCAGACTTCTCATAGTGCCTATCTGCATGTTCTACACTTATCTAAGCTGAAATTGAGCTGCTTTATATTCAAAGAATAAATCTAGGCAGTCTTTTTCCACTTTTTCTTACTTCTATCTGTCTAATTTCCTTACTTTGTTCTGCCTTTTTCTCCCTGAAATTTGCCTTCCACTAAAGCTAAAGCAGATTCTAGGTTTTGGGTTTCAGATGACAGCATTAATGAAATGTCTCAGATAAGAAGGGCCTAAGGAACAGCCCTGTGGTGCTTCATACCTGTCACTCAGATTCCCCCACTGCTGCTCTTGACTACACAGGTAACATTTAACACCTGGCAAATAACATATCCATGTGAAGGAGGAAGTTTTGGTAGGTCACTGTGCTCACTCCCATGGATGCAGAATAAAACCTGGGCTCTTCTTAGCCTCTTCTCCTTTTCTGACATGGAATAAAAGTTGGTTCAAGCAGATTATACAAGTTTTGATTCAGCCTTTTAACTATTGAATTAAAGCTAAAGAGCCTGCCAAGGGAGGCGGGGAAGACAGATTGGAGAGGGAGGAGGTGAGAGGTGGGAGAGGGGGAAGCAGAGAGAGGAGTGTGGAAAGTCTTAAAGCCAAGAAATTTGAAGAAATGGGGAGGGGGGAGGGAGTGAGAGTTAGTAAAAGAAGTGAGAGTTATTTTCAGATCATTTTCGCTGTAGTTGGGATAATTTTCAATTAGAAACTATTTTTTGGTATACACTGGAGAGAAATAGTTAATGGAGCTATTGTCGCTGCCCTTGGCCCATCATTTCCAAGGCCCCTGCACACTGAAGGGACCTTTTCAGAATCGTGGTAGCACTGTAGGTTATGCTTGATTGGAGTAACTTCCCTCCTTCTACAGGCAAAACTCATCGCTCTCGGCAGCATCCGTCCTCTGGCATCATCTCTGATAACCCATCTGAAACTTAGTGATAGCCTGGCACAACATATGTATTCTTGTGTCATCTCATGTGGAGTCACATTCATTCCTGCTGAGTGACTTTCTGGAGACAGTAGCTAGAGGTCCAATTCTGCTCTCCAATATTAGATGTAGAGAAACTTCCTAACGTGTTTGGTAGGCAAAGGCTGGCAGGGATAATTCTGTCTCGCTCGCTTGTCTGCACAAACCTTTTCAATATTTTCTGTATCTGTTTGATTTATTTGGATGTTAAATAAGTGAAAGGCTGAAGGTTTCTTTATAACTCTTGTCTTGAGTGGGCTCATTCCCTGGAGCCACTGGGAGTATTGGCAAGCCACAAAGCCCAAACAATGATCCTGCCCACTGTATTAAATTGAGGCTAAATAATGCTTTTAATCAGGATCTTATAGCACATGAGATGACAAATTATTTTATACACATATTGGAATGGTTTACCATTCTGCAGAAACACACTGCTGAGTGAAAGAAGGTGTGTATAAATCTGAGATGGGACGTTGCACACCATTTTAGTCCAGGAAATGAAAACACTTCAATTAAACCATTCAATTAAACTAAAGAAAGAAAATAAGAGGGTGGAATAGAGTTGCTTCCATTTGGCACAGTACATGGGATAATACCTCTGCTACTGACATTTCAAGTAATTTTAAAAACTGGGAATGGACAGAATTTTCAATGGCTTTTTGTTAGATAAAAGATACTCTACAGGTGTGGTTTTCAGGTTTTTTTTTAAAGGAAAAAATATTTTATTTCACCTCTCTGGTTTGAAATATGGAGTGTTTAACATTGTTACTGCTCTTGGAAAAAGTGTGATGTTTGATAGAAGAGAACTAGAACAGCAAATCAGTCAAGTTTGGTTCTTTACAGAAATTTAGAGTCCTAGGGGTTAAATGTAACAAACAGGACTTCACTCTGTAAAGGCACTAAGGGAAAGAAATCAGTCCCTTCCAGAAAGATGGTGTCTGATGAAAGAAAGCTCTCTGCCAAGGGCTCGTGGGAAACCATCTTCTCAAATATAACACTATTCCTGAATGCAATCACAAGTTGTAGCAATGTTATTGCTATTGAGTATTGCTCATTGTAAACCATAAATTGCTGTGAAACAGGTCCTTCCTAGAAGAAAATAAGCTTTCATACCACTGAACTTGTGTGGTACTTTGTTTCCATTTTATACAGGATCTCATATCCTTAAAAGAGGGAGCTTTTGTGAGAACGGGCCATTAAGGATGGGTGACAGCTCCTATACAAGATGTATTCAACCTTCTCTGGCTCCCCTCAGAACTTTTGTTGTATTAAATTAAACTTTTCATTATTCTAAGCCTGAGGAAATGACTATCTGCCTCACAAAACTTCAGTGTTTAATTGGTGGTTCATCATAGTCCAGTGATGGTAAAGATGTTGCTCTCTCCTGCTTTCCCTTTTCCTCCAATGTGGTTGCTTTTCACGTTGTGCAATATCTATTTTATTACATATTTTCAGAAGCCAAATTAGACCCACCACGAATTTTCAATGTACAGGAATCTTCTACTGAAACCTAACATATCTACAGATATAAAAAAAGACATATTTGATCAATAATATCTCTACATCATGCTGGGTAAAAAAAAAGAAACTGAGGCAAATATTTTTATTATTAAAATTATTAATTATTATTATTATTATTTTAATTAACCTTCTGGATATCTACCAGGAGCTTCATAAGGCATAAGTTTGTGAGTTGATGAAAATGTTCTGTGCAAATTCCTCGTGAAGTGGACCTTGCTGCTCTCATCATGTAGATTTTAGCCCCATACAGCTTGTGCTCCACACTGTAAAGAAAGGAAAGATAAAGATAGCCAAAAAAATTTTTCCATTTACTGTCCTAATGCTCCTCTGATCAATAACCCTGTCTTGCTGACGTGTTTTAGAGCAGTCAGTCGATGTCTGTTTGCTGCCTGCTGTTGTCTACTTGTTCCCATCTCCTTTTTCAAGAGCAGCAGGGGGGTGTAGGAGGTAATTTTTCTCTATATTTCAATACAGCTAATGATTGGTTGCATCTTCTATATGTCTAACTACTACTGGAAAATTTGACTTTTAGTAAACAGGGCTCTTGTGAAATGAAATTAAGTTACTGCCTTTACTTTCTCATCCTGTATTACTTATAAAAGTCTCCCCAAATGTGAAACTTAAAAATCGTCCCTGCAACTTCCATGTGGTTGGGAGTGGTGGGACCTCTTCATTGTTGCTCCACCATGTATTTAAGTTAATAGTTTAAGTTAAGTTAAAGACCTTCAACAAGAAGCAAGACTATGGAACCTTTTCAGCTTGCTTGGCTTGGGCAAGTTGAGATGTATGGAAGTACTGAAACTTTAGGGGAATCCATTGTTTACAAATCAGTGTGTTACTGATTTTTTTGGTTAAATTAGGTCCTAAAGGCCCAAATTCACAAAATAGGCAGGCTTCTTTCATACCCAGGAATCATGGGGACATTACCTGGTACATTCCAGGTGAATTATTGCCCTATACATTTTTATACTAATTTCTTGTTCTGTAAGTTCTTTCCAATACAAGTAGACAATGTCAGCAAATAATGAAAACGAAACACCTTTCTGTTTTTACAATGACAGCTTTGGAAGGATGTATTTAGATGGAGAAAAAAAAAAAAACAAACCACCAACCCCACCCACCACCAAACCGCCCTTCAAAAAACCCACCTGTGAAAATTACTTGTGGTAACAGGCACAGGGATAAGGGAAGGGAGCATAACAATTTTTCAAACTGAATAAATTTATTTTAGTTCAGAATACTGTTACATATGTGATTAACAGCGGTTGACAAATATCTATGGAAGAAAATCCAACACAATCCTGGTTGTTAAAGGAAGCATTCAGAGTCAAAACTACTTGAGCATACACAAAAGCAATAACATGGCTTAAGGTCACTTTTTGTTGTTTTACAACGTTATGATGGACTGAGAAGAGCTGCAATAATAACAATAATAATAATAATAATGAATATCAGTCTGTTCTTTGAAAGGGCATGTGTGTTCTCTGGGATATCTTGCCCCTCTTCACAGCAGGTGCAGTGGGTTTGTGGTGCCTCTTGCAGTGTAGCTGCAGAGACTGACTCTTCCTGGCACCATTCCTCTTTTGGACAAATTTCTCCAGTATTGAGTGGGTGTTTGGAAGCACAAATAAAAGCAAAGAAAAGGAGAGGGAGGAATTTTACCCCAAAAGATCTGAGAGACTTTACTTCTGTATGGGCTATATTGTTAGGCCATCACATTTTGAAGAAAGTGATTCTTCAGTGCTGTCAAATAAGTTGGTACACATCCTAACAGTTCAAGGCACACTGTGGATTTCACTTTTTTATTTTTTTTCCTGACCCAACCAGCTTACAGAAACATGAAATACATTTAAGAGAGGGAAACAGTGAGTACTTGGGCATTTCTCTTTGACCATTAAAGTTTCCACTCATGACCAGAACAGGTAAAGAGCATCAGTTTGTAGCCTATCTGATAAAATAATTGTCAAAAGTCCAAACACGAATATGGAGATTTTCAGGATCTGGGCTTTTTACATCTTAATTTTATGTTGTGCTTGTCAGCATAGGCAGTGCTGGCCCTGAGATCCATCAGTCCTGTGACAATCTGAAATGGATGGTGAACAGCTGGTGACAGCCTCTGCTGACAGACAAACCTTACACTGGGTGTATAGGCTGGGTGTTCATCATTCAGTGCTCTAAAGGCAGGAATAGGCTAACAGCATGCTTGCCTTAATGACAATGGCTTGCTGATCATGCAATTAAAAAATTTATATTGCTTGAAGATATATGAAGATGGAAGGGAATAATAAGAATTGTAGCCTTTTTTGTTGAATACCATAAAATCTGAAAGTGGGTTCCTTACCACCCAAATCACACAGAGCTGCACATCACTTTTGGTCAGAATTACAGGTATGGCTCACTTCAGTTGTAATGCCAGTTTTTAATAGAATAGACTCAACTCATCACAATAAGTCTGGTAATATAAGATTACATTAAGATATTGTGTTGAGATTTTAACCTTGTTTCCATTCCCAAAACAAAGAACAACTTAGGCATTAGTCAAATCATTGACAGGAATTAAAATAATTAACCTGATTTGTTCTGTCACTATTTCTTAATAATATAATATTGCAAATTATTTATGTTCACCTAAAAAAAACAGTGAGATGAGTTCTAATTCTTGTATTCTACATATCAGAAGGTATATATATGATACATATTCTTCTAATTCTTGTGTACGACAGAAGTGTTATGTAAAATTAGGTGGTTTGAAGTGCCATTCTGAATGGAGAAATTGGT
This sequence comes from Parus major, assembly GCF_001522545.3. NCBI lineage: Eukaryota > Metazoa > Chordata > Aves > Passeriformes > Paridae > Parus > Parus major. The sequence goes on along the minus strand of NC_031799.1, from coordinate 58,943,337 downwards.
ATTGATGGTAATATTGTCAAATACCAGTGATGGAGTAAAAAATACCTGGAAAGTATGAAATATAGAAACCACAAGAAGTTCTTGGTTCTTTCCAAGAAATCCAGAAATACCCCCAGTAAGTTCTGAGGGCAAGTTTGAGTCTTTTATGCTAGTTGTGTGCTGAATTACTTAATTTAGCGAAGAATCTAAATGGCTAAGAAGCTCTTATCTACTCAGATTTATAGCTAGATTTCGTGGCTTATCTACGTGAACTCACAGTTTAACTTCTTTAGCAGCATTCATTCATCACATGAAGGAAAAGCCTAAAAATGTGGGTCCTTTTGAGTATCAATTGACTGATAATTGATGAAAACCAGAGCCAGGAGGTTTCTGAAGGGAAAGTTTCAGCTCTGCTTCTCCCCTCTCCAGGTGATCAAATCTGGTGCATGTAAGCTGAGATAGACTTCACTTTTTTGCATGGCTGTGGACCATAGGTAAGAAAGGGCTATATATATAAAAAAGGAAATAGGGTGGGGTTTTGCCATTGCCCAAACCTCACAAATCTCACAGTTCAGAAATAAAACTGTGTCCGTGAAGCACATGGGAAAACACCTTGGTCTTCACAAAATGAATAGAAACACCCTTGGGCCTATTACTGTCAGGAACTAGGTTTTTTGCTTGTTTGTTTTTTTTTGGGGGGGGTGGTGTTGTTTGGTTTTGGTGGGCTTTGTTTGTTTGTTTTGAGGTGAGCTGCAATATTTTTGTAATCCGTAGATTAAAAAAATCTGTAGACAATACTCTATACAAAACAACTCATACTGCTGGGTGTTCTGCATAAAGCACTGCAGTGCAGGTCAGGAAAGGGAGGATATATATACGGGCCTTATTTCATTGTTTAGATTTCCATCTGCACATACAGCATGAGTGGGTGTAAATCATCACAAATTCCGGTTTGGTGCACAGTCTTGGAAAATCTATGGCTTTGTAAAAGAAACCTGAAAGTTGTTGACAGCCAGCTTTCTGGCACTTCCTGGGGAAAAATCAAGCAAAATCAAGACATTTTAGAGGATAGTAAAATATGGCAGAATAATTATCTCCTCTTCTAGTGATTGTTTATATTTTCTCTTGATAACTGAAGTGTTCTGTGTTTATTTTGGGTCAAATTCCTTGGGTTTGAGCTAGGATGATGCAGCTGCTCATCAGCCATTGCTTTCATACAGAACACTAGGAACAAGCCAAAATGAATGGTGGCTTTAATTCCCTTATTCTGCAACCTGTGAATCCAGGATAGTAAAAAAATATTTATTGGTAGAGTGGGTTTCACCTCTTTGCTAATTCTTTGATTTAGATCAGGAATGGACAAGTTTGTTGGTCAGGTTTGTTTGGTCTCTCTACCCACAGAAAGATGAATGTTTGAGGTGGAGAAGTATTAGTACATTAGTAAATTCTTATTGCTCTAGCCAGAGCAAAATTTTCTCCTATAAATCCCTAGCAGACATTTGTTACTACAAAAAGCACCACATAACTTGGCACTTTTAAGTTTCTGCTTCAGAGTACTCCAGATGTGAGGGATTGTACATATTGCTTTTGTGAAATAACATGAACTGTATTCTAGGGTTGTCTTTAGGGAAATAAGATTTCATTGAGGAAAACGCTGCAGGACTGTGCGCCTGTTTTGAGGCTTTTTTCGTTTGTGTTTGGATATGTGACAGATTGCACAATTTTGTTCAAGGTTGGATCTGATTAATTTTATTAACCTCTCCTTTTCATGAATGTCGGATTCAAAGCAGATAGCCAAGAGATCCCAGAGATATGTGAGAAATAATCCTCTCAAAATTCTTAAAATAAGGTAGCTTTTGTAGTGTGACCTGAAATCCCAGTAAACATTTAAGGGACAGATTTTTTTATTTTAAGTACTGTTTTTCTCTTGGATTTCATAAGTCAAGAATGACAGCAAGCTAAAATGACAGGCTAACTGTTTTTTGTCTTTTTTTTTTTTCTATCTCTCTTCTCTCTTCTGTACTAACTTGGACTTCTCTCTCTCTCATATATATATATATATATATGTGTGTATGTGTATGTGTGTGTATTTTAGCTTCATTATCTTTTTTTGTTTCTCTATAACAGCTGTACCACACTGCTATTTTTCCCCCAGGACTATTTTAGAAATCGGAGAGTATTGTATGCATAAGTAGATACTGAAAATTACGTGATTAGGTGATTAATCACCATTCTTCACCTCAGGCCAAAATTCTGATGATTAAATTCATCTCTTCAACATGTAACTTCTGAAACTCAAATCCATTCTAGCCTGCCTTTTCAGAAGAGAAATTTCGTCAGAAATTTCATCTTCTCTGCATGGCTGGGAATAAGCAAGACATTTCAGTTCTGAGAAATACTCACCAACATGTTTAATTCCCTCTGGCCTTTATAAAGTAAGTATTCCAACACTTCATATCTGTGAAAATACACTGGGCTGTGGACAAATGGCAGGAAAGTATATGACCTGGTACACAGCACACAAAATTCGACTCCAAAAAGGAGTAGAGTTTGTTGTAAAAGCTACTAAGTATTACCTAAAGGAATGCAAAATTTTCAGTGGAAGCAGTTAGTATAGATTCACCATAGACTTCAAGCTTTCTAAAGCAAAAAGAATGTGTGAAATTCCCTGTCTCACTTTTTTCTGTTGTAATAAGAACATCTATTCACAAAATGATCTGCCACATGCCATGCCCATACTTTGCAAAGCAGAAGGACAAAGGCTCTGTGAAACAAACAGGGAAAAAAAAGTCATCTCTTTGGTGGCAGCAGTGACAGGTAGTTTGGAAAAGCTTGGCATCTGTTTGATGCATCCTGAAATTTAGAAATTAATTGGATGGCACCACCCAGAGGGCACAATCTATTTGAGTTTTGTAATGGGCACAATCTACATGAGTTCTGTAATTCTGGTTTGTATATCTTCCACTGATCCAAAGCAGGTCTAGCTGCAGTCACTGAAGTTAAGCCCTTTTAGTCATGTCTTTCAAGGCTCCCAGTTTTTATCATTTTATTCCAGTTCTTCTCTACTTTCACTTTTATGGTAAAGATAATCACAGATAAACATACAATCTTTCTCAGTGGTAATTAAGAATTAAGGAACAAACCTAATGTGTCATAGATTGCTTTAGTATTCAACGTTCTTATGTGAGGGAGAAAGGTTCACTGCAGTTGTTATTCGGCAATCAATTATATTAAATGTTGTTACTTCATGGTGTCTAATACTTGAACAATTTTTTATTATTTTTTCTACATTTATTGGACTCTAATTAAAAAATTAATAAAATGAACTGAGGGGAAAACGCTGGATTGCTTCCCATTGCAATGGCAAAGGAAAATATACCCAATCCCCACCACTATAGTATGAAGGTCTATATGATATATTTATAAACTACTGAATGGGGCTGCCTGGGTTCATTGACCCCAGTCTGGCTGGTGCTAAATGTACAGAAATAAATCCATCCCCAAAAGATTGCAATCAGGGGATAAAACAAGAAACAGATGGCTGGTCTTACAAGGGGATCGTTAAAAATAAGAGGAAATTGACTGGCACAGTATGCAGTGGTCTTGGCATACCAGCTGCTTAACCACAGACAATTTTTTTTAAGCATCATGGCAGAGGAGAATTTTTAAGGTTAGTTTTGAAACATGAAAATTAAATGGTTATTTTCCAGCTCCATGTTCTCACAGAGAGTGTGAAAGCACAAGGGAAGTGTCTGCCACTGGCCAGCTGGAGGTTTTGGGATCTCAGCAGAGTCCAAGGAGACATAACTTGGACAGTGTGGGAGTGCATGCTGGAGATTGCAGCAGGTTAAAGAAGGGGAAACTAAATGGACTGCAAGAAAGATGATACGGTAGCTCTGGGAGAGTGACAAGTCTCTGCAAGCTCTGTGTAGGCATAATTGGCTTCAGTGTTTGCCTGGCTTTGGTTAGAGAAGTCAAGATGGAAGGGTGTGAAACTGGTAAGGCTATCCCCTGTCAAGAAGAATAAAAATGTTCTACTGCTAATCAGCTGAGCTCTGGTGCATATTTAATTGAAATGTATAAACCACTGTAAAGTAGATGTCACAGAAGCATCACTCTACCTTTGACTGTATTCACACAAATGTCACCTTCAGTGTTTTATATAGCACCACAAGATCATATGAAGACAAGTACACTACAGGGAAAGTGACTAGCATATTTCTAAATTTGACCTCTTTGTAGTCAACTTGAAAGTTGGTCAAAAAAATATTCATCTTAACTAGTGGTTTTTTGTTCTGTTTTGGGGTTTTTTGTTTTGTTTTCTTTGTTTTTGGGGAGCTCCTCTGAATTGTTTGGTTGGTTTGCTTTGCTTCAGAGCTTTTTCTCTGGGAAGGGACTAGCTAACTGCTTGTTCTTCCAGTACAGGAACAGGAAGATGTCAGCTTAGGAATCCAGCAGCTACACAAAACTGGGTCAGGTAGCTTGAACTATTTTTAAAACAACAATCTCCTTTTTCCTTCAGTTCTGCTACTTCCAGTAGGTACTGCAGTGTGTTTTAGCAGTAAACTGGCTTATTTCAGTCAGGGCTGTACAGACTTAATTCTCAGTGGAAAAAGAGAAAAAAAAAAGAAAAAAAAAAGAAAAAGATGTGCTTCAGAAGTCTGAATTACCCAGATCTCTCCTAATTGGTGAAAGAGAATGCTGAGTATGGATGGCAGATGTTTCCTTAATTAATATCCTACTGGGTTAATCAGCAGAACCTTGGGAGCTGCTATGAGACTTTTTGATGTGTTCAGAGAATCCAAGCCTTGATCCACAGACTTTAAACTCATACTCATAACTGCTTTAGCTATCTGTCTATGTGATACTTACAAATAATAGAGTCTTCAGTCAGAATTTGTCTTTTGTGTAACCTAATTCTGTGAACATTTTGATGACATTTGTGTTCAAAATTTGCAGTAAATCTTGCATGCAAATTCAGCTCCTCTCTAAATTTGAGATTTCTTACAGGTTTTAAAAAAATGACTTATTCACAGTTCAGAATGTTTGCCTTTCAATCTCCTAAAGAACTCAGTACTCTATTTTTAATTTTGTGAAGTCTGTGTTTTACCATAAGCTGGTTTGATACACAGAAAATTTGTCATGGACCTAATGGCACTCATTAGAACTGCATGTGCTCTCACTGAAAATAGAGCTAAGTCAGGAGGAGAAATTGCAGTCTCTCTAAGTTTTACAAGCTGAAACTCGGAAAAAGACTGTCATCTATAATTTTATTTTTTGTTTTCACATAAGTCTTCCTGTATTTTCTGAAAGCTAAAAATTTGAACTTTTCACTAAAATAACAATGAAATGGGATGAAGAAAATTTTTTTCCATTTCTCCCTCTGAATGTGTCATTTTGCAAATACTCATCTTATAAACATTCAAATTTTAATCAATTAGCATCTTCTGGAAAATGCTGCAGGAACATCCCTCCAAGCTCTAGTTATAATCTTCCTTATAGAGCTGCATATGGAGAGGGGTAAGGGAGGACAGAGAGCAAAGAGCTGCAAAAATATTGGTTTTGCACTGAAGTTAGCAGCATCTTCCCACTGCAGCAAAACACCTGTGGGCTTGGTGGTCTTGTTTTGAGGCTTGGGTTAATCTTTTTTTCCTCTTTATGTTCAACCATACTTTCCTAATCAAATCCTTGGCCTCCATTGAAACTTTCTTAAATACTGCAGTATGTGTGATATAGTTATATGAAAAGGCAGAATTTACTTCTCCTGTAGATCATTGATTCTTCCTGGAACAACCTTACACCTAACCAAATTCTCTGGAAAGGAACTGGACAAAAAGGGGCTGTCACAGCAGGGGAAGAAAAAGGAGCAGTGGAGAACCATCTCATCGAACAGTTCAGCCTTATTTTTCCTTAATGGGGGGCTGAAATAAGGGATCTTATGGAGTTCTATTGTTTTGTTGTTTGGTTTTGATGGGTTTTTTGGTTTCGTAGTTTTCAGGTTGGTGAGGTTTTTTTGTGTGTGTTTGTTTGTTTGTAGTTTTGGGGGGTTGTTTTTTGTTGTTGTTGGGGGTTTTTCTGTTTGTTTGGGTTTGTTTTTTTGGTTTTATTTGTTTCATTGTTGCATTCCTCTTCTACCTGTCTCTGCCTCTCTGCAGTCTGCAGCAGTATTTTCCATGGAGTGAACTTCCATCAAAAAAAAGAGAATATGAACCAAACTTTCCTTTTGAATCTCATAATTTATGTCTTGGAAACTTGGGCAACTACAAAGTAGAGGCAAAACTTGCTCTCACTGAGTAGGAAGCAGAAATAAATGTTATACTAACCAAAAGGGTGTTTTTGGAAGGACATGCCACCTACAATAATCGGGAAGAATATTGGTTCTCACTGGTTTGCCTTAATATTTTAAGCTGTTCTTTGCTCTTTTCCTCACTAGCTCACATCCCACTAGCTGTTTACAGTTATTTCACACATCTTATGCCAGCCTTATGCCATTCATTCTGTTGAGACCTGCTTGAAATCTCCTCAAAAACTTACTGCTATGGATTTTAGAAAAAAAAAATTCTTAGCTCCTGCCCATCAAAACTGATTCCCCTACAGGGAAAAAAAATTACATCATTTAGTATATAAATCATGTCAATGTTTATGCAAGATCTTGGTACTACTCTTGTTCCCTCTGTTCCTCCTATCTGTCAACAACAGTCAAGTTTCTAAAATTTTCTTGTAGCACTTCGTTTGGGACTACAGACCTGGTTCTTCCTTGATTTAAAGTCACATTTATTTTCCAATATGCCACTGTATAGGCAGTGATTTAAAGTCACATTTATTTCTCCAATATGCCCCCTGTATACGCAGTGACTCCTGAGATGAAGGTATGTTCTAGGTCTTGCCTTTCCTCTGTCATGTTTAATAAATACATATTTCATTTCCTAGAGAGAGGAGCTGTCATCATCTCCCATTTAAAGGAACATGACTGAAGGCATTCTTTAGCACTTAGATCTGTGCATGTGGAGCAGGGCATCTTTTTATCTTTTTTATCCCATCTTACCCCAAATACTGCGTCATTTGGGGTAAGATGGGATAGAATCTTCAGTGCAGTAACTAATGAAGAAATAAAATTGAATGTTTTATAGCACTCAAGCAAACCAGAAATATTTTCGTCAACTGTCTTGAAAAGATGTAACAATTCAGCATATGATTTTAATTAATGTCCATGTAACTAAAAATGTGTTCAATTCACAATAGCATTACAAGAAAACATATTGACATCTAATTAAGGATCATAGAATTTGCTGCAGAGAAACTGTAGTGCATCTGTTCAATGAGACACAATCATGGAGAATGCTAAATGACAAAATATAATGAAAATGTGAACCAATACACAAATGAGGCCATTAAATACATCAGTGTGAAACAAAGTGGTGAGATTCAAGAGAAGAGCTCATGCATAGGGTTTGGTAGATAATACAAAGCGATATTGTTTAGTAAGGGTTTTTTTCTTATTATTTACTTGTGAATAGCAGGATTTCAGCTGCTGGGATCTCTTAATGGGAACTGCTATTTCAAAGTTAACATGAAAATACTTTATGTTTTGCTGACAATTGACAAAATAATTCTTGTGACTTCTCACAATAAATGCTTAATTTGCTGCATTATTTTGTCAGTTCTTGTGTGAAAGTCTTTCCTTTTAAATACCAATTTTACCTCAGCAAGCTGATTTCACCATTCTTACACTGTATTCTTCACCGTAAAAGTCATATTAGAATCATAACATTAAAAATGCTAAAAATTATCTACATATTTGGACAAGACTCACAATAGTCAAGAATGCGACTGAACCCATCTGATACTGCAGTGAACATTTTCCTATTTGTAAAAGCTGTTGAAGCACTCCAGTCTGAAATATCTTTTAACCTCCAGTTTCAATAACCCCTTTTTCCTTGTTTTCTCTTCCCATATTGAAGGACAAAAGGGGTTCATAGAGACATGAATCAAGATCGCAAGAAAGTAGTGTCACATTTGGCTGATTTCTACCTCTACTTATATTTGGAATATTAAGCTGGTAAACAACACTTATAAAGAAGAACTTGTCTTAAATTCATCATCTAGGATCATTTGCTCCTGAAATCTGTGCTTATTCATCCAGAGCAAAATTATAGGAACCAGACACAACTGAACTAATGAGCTTGAGGAGCCTTTTAGTAAAGAAAACTGAAAACAGATCACTCCACCTTTGAATTTTGAAAAATGCTAAATTGAAAAGACATGTAGTCTTACTGCTATACGGAAAGTTTTTGTACCTTGTTTTGGGTCAGTTTTTGTTTTTATTTATTTTATTTATTTATTTTTTTAATCTGTTGACACAGAACCTTAAATTTAGTTAGGTATTAGAAGGCACTGAGTCAGATGTACATGCAGCCTGGTGACTGAATGCCTTATGCACAGTCCTTATCCACACAACACAAATGTTCTCAATTTTACCCTAATGGAAATGAAGCTCCTAAGCTGGAAAAGGATTTGAATTGATTAGACTGTTTTTCCCCATAACCTGTCAACCTAAATAAGACAGTGATTAGACTGCTGCTGACTCATGCAAGTCATTTGGATGGACGTGTTATTCCCAGTTGTGCTTTTAGTGAAATAAAACCAGATATGTTAAAATGGTGGGCAATTTTCTCTTTTCTTTCATAGTGAGAATTACATTGAACAATCTGGCCTATAACACACACTTCAGTGAGTGCCTTTTTACTCCTCAGGGCAGGATGGTATGAGTGATCTGTACACCTGCAAGAAATTCAGAACCACAGCTGATCCTCCCCAGTGTCTCCATTTTCTTCCATCTCTTCCCACCTGCTGCAATATTGTTTTCCTTTTGTACACTATTGCTATTCTTCACATTCTGAAACTCATTAGCTATATATCCTTTTAGTTAAATGCCCTTGAGGAAAAAAAATATCCATAAGACCATTTTAGAAAAAAAGTGGGAAGCTCCTGATCATGTGGATTGGGAATTTAAGATGAACGAAGTAACTGATTTTCTTCTGAATGAATTGTTTTGTCTTTGAGGTAATAAAAGAAGGGATTTCAGGGCTTTGGACATGAAGTGGAATATGTGATAAAATTAATGAGTGATAAAATCTTTGCTTTCAGGAATATATCTACTTATAAATTCACACTGATAAATAGCCCAGTAGAAGGTGAAGAGAAATCCTGCAAAGTTGCAAAATGTGGTCCACAGCTTTCCATTTACTTGCTGAAGTCAGGATAGATCTCATTGAGATTTGATTTTGTAGTGCAGCTAGGGCAGTCAAGTGCCTGACATTAAGAATTTCCTGGTTTTATTGGAAAATGGTGCAAAAATGTTGTGTGTACAATGTTACCAGTAGGCAGGGTTCACTGACTTAGTTTAGTGATCAGATCATTGTTGAATATTTTCAATTACTTACATAAAAGACATGAGACTGACTTGTTTGTCAATGGCAAGGAGAAATTTAGATGGCTTTGAAGTTAAAGAGATTCTGTCTTGAACTATTTGTTTTTCCACAGAAAACATTGTCGAAAAATATAGAATATACCTTGAAGATAAATCATGAGTAATACTCTGTGAATAAGCCCCCTTTCTAGACATGAAAAAAGCCTCTAGGAAATGCTTCTCTGGACAAAATGCTCCAAGAAGGCTTTAGGAAATAGAGAAGACTTCCCATTTATTTAAAATACCAATAAGTGGTTATACCTCTAGAAAATATTTTATTTTTAAACCAAATCCTTGATAAAATCACTGCTGGTTTTTGTACTTTTAAGCAGATTTTATGATCCAAAGAGATATACAAGGCATGTAACTTATTATGTAGTAGCTTTCTAAGCAGATCCCAAAGACCTATATTAATTTAGATGTACTCATTTTGGAAAATATGTTGTCTCACAGATAGATAATAGCTTAGCAGTAGGCATTTTGCTTCAAGTGGGAAAATAAAGTTCACTTTTTAAAGCATACTTTGCTTAGCAAGGCAATCTTCTTTTCTAGTGTAAGAAAGTTTTCTTGATTAAAAAAACCCATTTGTTGTAGTTAAATAGCATATATTCATTTCAGCTTTTGCTTATTTAGCAAGGGAAAAACATTATAGCAACTGTAAATTAGTGTCTTCTAAACAATTCAAGCCTCTGAATACCATGGCACCCTGAATTTAAGTAACCTGAATGCATGGTTTTTAAACATAACTCCTGTGAACATTTAAGGCTTCACTTTATTTCTTCTTCAGGTAAGTAGTTCCTAGTCTTGACACATTTTCTTTTTTAACTTCTAGGTGTTGGGTTTTGGCTTTTGTTGTTGTTGTTGCTGGTTTCTTTTTTAATTTTCAATACATTATCAGCAACATCTTTTCTTATTTCTGTGTTGATTTTCAGCTGCAGGAACTTGTAACCCATTTGAAATAGCTCATTTTTTTTGAAATCTGGTGGGCCAAACAAGGGAAGACTTCAATGCGTGAAGCTTTAGTGGGAAAGGTTTACTGAAATATTATTCTTGAATTATGCAACCTGTCTGTTTCAGGACTTTTACTTATATTCCTGCATAATCTTCCTTTGATCCATGGCATGCTGAGTCAATTGATTTTACAATTTCTGAACACAAAGAAAAGTATAGAATTGAATTAGCAAACAAGATGCACTTCTAGCCGAAATGGAGAGGTACTAGTTTTTCTGGAAAGGGGAAAAAGCTGCAAGAGGGTGGAAGTCACTGATGTTACTCCACTAAACATGAGAATGAAGGATTATTGTTTTCAAAATATGTCCATTTAATGTTTCCTGCAGATACTGAGAACAGAAACATGAAACAATGTTCCATCATGACTGATGGAAAATTACATACTGGGTGTGACCTGACTTGAGTACTTGTTTAGGGGTATTTGATATCATAGTCTGAATTGAAGATAGGAATTATGAGAAAGTAGAGTAACATTTTGAATATTCAACATTTGCTTTCATTGACTGTTGGCATCAATTGTAGCTTTCCTATAGGCAGAGCAACATCTGTTAATGTAACTCCCATGAAAAGACTTTATCATTATTTTATTTATGTTTATGAAGTCTTTAATGTATTAAACTCTAAAACTGGGAGCATATCAAAAAGTATAAGATTGTTATTGGATTGATGTACACTGCCAGGGAACTGCACTGGATGAAGTGCTTATAAATAGGTGAGGAGACCATGCTTGAAGACATGTATGTAAATTGGATTGTATGTGCACTGAAATATGCGTTATGGATGTGAGTAGGTAGATCACTTGTGATTTATAGGCTGAACATTAGGAAAAATATGCTTTCTTTTGATACAGAAATAATGGCTTTTGTATAGTCCTTCAGAAGAAACAGAATACGTTTCTGGGCTGGTTTACAGGAAGGAGATGTTGCAGAGGACAGATGATGGAGTTGGAGGCTTTTGCACACAAACACTGGCCTCCTGTAGCTCCATCTTTACTCAGCCTTATCCTACTGCCTCATCACTGTTCAGATGTATCAATTTCTGATACCTCTCATGTTTTATTCACCTGACAATTTCCATGCTGTGTCTGATTTACAACTCTCTTCTGTTGAAAAACTGTCAAAAAATTAGCCTTACTTGGACTGCAGTACATAAAGGGAAACAACTCTTGTGTAAATGTACAACCTAATGAAAAAAACTGTAGTTTAAAATTATCCTCACAAGTTTATCTTCACCTGCTTACTGATTTCTCAGGTAGGAAGGGTTCATCCTTCTGGCATCCTTGTGAGTTTAATATCCTTCTTATACTTTCTTTTTATCTGCCATCCCCCTGCCTCTAGCAGGCATTCACCATGTGCTTTTCATAAACCACCAGCTCTGTGTGTCCATCAGCTTCTCTCTAAGCTTCACTTTGCATATCTCAATGTGTGAAGTAGGCTTAATCAAAATATGGTGAATTGCTGGATATACAAGGTGAAAATCTCATAAAAGAAACTTTTTGATTGGTCAAAGCATTGCTGATTAAAGAAGAGCAGATGTTGTCATCAGGGGGATAATTTTATTTAGATACCAACCTGGTAACACCTTGGGTTTTCAAGTGATTTAACAATCTACCTGTGAACAAGATGCAACAGGGAAATCAATTCAGTTAAAGGGAATGTTTATATTTTAAACAACCAAAAAAAAATGCTATTAGCAGTGAATTCACAGCTTTATTAAGTATTTCTCATTAAAGATGTCTCAAGTGACAGATGAAAAAATGCTGATCAATCATTCAAGAAATTCTTCTTCCCAGTAGACCCTAAAAAATGTTGTCATGAATCAATCAATTCTTTTCCATCTTAACTTTGAAGATGATGTCTGAAATGTAAGAAAAGTGGGTTATAGACCTTAGGTTAGATTGGAATGATACTAATTGGAGCTCATTATGGTCTAATATAAATGCTAATCTTATAAATATTAAAGAGTCGAATCTATCTTAATGCATTACACAGTACCTATATTACCTTCAAAAAAGTCAGCTTCATATCAACAGAGTGGAAACTCTAGTTGTCAAAGTTGTAGAGGAACTTTTAGAAATGAGCTGTCAATATCCATAATTAAAAGCCTCTGGTCAGGCACAAGGAGAACCCATTGACAAAAATGGTTCGGTTTTAACTTCAAGATACACTTATTACCCTGTCTGCACTCTATTCTTAGAAAGTTTCTGGGGATCTGTTTGCTTGATATCAAAAATTTCACTGTTTTTACAAAGATAGCCTTTTGAAAAGCTGATCATACGACAGCTATACTACTTTTGACAAGAAACAACATTTTTAGCACACCTTCTGAATGACTGATGCCTTGTCATAAAATTATGTTATATGCAGATGGATCCAGACCTGTATTTTTATCTATTTTTTATCTATTCCTGTACAATCTTGTTAGATTCCTAGAAAGTCTGGTCAGACTGCTATGCTGTGTTCTCCATAATGGCAAAAAAATCCAACTTTGTCTCTATTTTTCATTCCCTCTTATTAAAATCTTCCTGTTCTTCCCCATATAATGAAGAAATGCTTGCATTGGTAAGCTTAATTCACTGTCATTGGAACTCTGTTGGGTGAAAGAAAACCAGATTGTATGCTTCTCTCCTTCAAGCTTGTTCTCTCTGTAAAACCAGAGAAAATTATTTTTCTGATAGAAGGAAAGGGAGCTTGTGAGTGAGTTAGGGGATAAGAGGCAGATCAAGCTGAACATGTAGGATTTACTTTTGGGAAAAGTGACGGGGGAGATGGAGTGTTTGGAGGAGGGAGAAGAGAGCATTGTGCTCTAATTGTAAAATTAAAGTAATTAGTTGGAAGAACAGAGTCTTGGGCTCTCAGCCCCAAACCAGAATAACTATTTAACATCTGTGCAACAGTATTCTGCTAAACAAAGCATAGAAATTCTGTTGAAATGCATATGTAGCCCCAAATGTACTTTTCCGAGTACTTCTCAAAATTGTACTTTCTCCTCTTCTTATTTTCTTTATGTGCTATCCCATAAGTACCTTTCCCAGAAGATATAAATTAATGTTTCACACTGAATTATATATGCAGATTTTTAACCTGATCACAGGTTAAATTTGTTATTCAAATTTGGTTGGAAACTTCTTTGTTTGAGCACAGTGAGTGAGCAATTTGAGAGTATTCAACAGTGACATGGTATTCAAACATGCTTGTTAATACTGGGATGATGTTAGCTAAGTTAAAAAGAAAAAGACAAAGGAAAAAGAAAAGAAAAAGGAGAAAAGAGAAAGGTAGAAGAAGAAGAAAAAAAGAAAAATGAAAAAAAAGAAAGAAGAAAAAATAGAATAAAGAAAAAGAAGAAATAAAAAGAAAAAAGGAAAAGGAAAAAGAAAGAAGAATAAAGAAGAAAAAATAAAAAATAAAATAAAAATAAGAAAAGAGGTAAAAGAAAAAAAAAGAAGAGACATAAAAGAAAAAAGAAAAAAGATAAGTAAAAGAAACAGAAAAAAAAAGGAACAGAAGAAGAAAGAAAAAGAAGAAAGAAAACAAAGAAAAAGAAGAAAGAAAACAAAGAAAAAGAGAAAATTAAGAAGAAGGAGAAAAGAAAGAAAAAGGAAAAAGGAAAAAAGAAGAAAAGAAAGAAAAAGAGAAAATATAAGAAAGAAGAAAAAAGAAAATAAAAGAAAAAAAAAAGAGAGAAAAAGATAAAGAGGTAAGGGAAACAAGAAACTTTTGCCTACCTGAGGAAAAAAGTGGATAGTTTACTCCTCAGTTTAACACTGGTTGCAATCAGTAATTCAAAGAATGATAAAAGAAAATGTACTGCAGACTGTTGAAGATATTTTTGTCTTTTCTTTGTGTCTTTTTGTCCTTACTTGTCAAAAGCCTTTGTCAATTTGGTTGGGCTTTTTTTCCCTGTCTTATAATTGCATATAAGCTTTTAACTCTCAATGTTTACAACAAAAAAGACTGCATGTTAAGATGATAAACTCAAGCATTTGGGAGAATTACCAAAGCTACCTTCTAATACTCCTTATTAGGAGTCATAATATGTTTCAAGGAGTCAACTTATTCACAATGATATAATGCTAATTCTTGGCTTCATTGGCATGGTTTTTCCACTAGTGATAGTGCTGAAGTCCTTGTGGTTGTGCCACTGAATCAGTGAAATAATAAATTAATTAAATTTTTTGCTTTGTATGAAAGAAATATGGCTCTATTGCATTATATTTGACAGGTATTTTCCAGCTTGAGAAGGGGGGCCCAGAACTTCTCAGTACTCAGGCACCTCACTGGTTTCTCAGCTCAGCACCTCATGGTCCTCTCTGCTCCACATCACTTTTCTAACTCCATGCAGTTTGCAGCTCCTCACAATGACGGACATATTTATTTGGCAAAAATACCCCATATTCTCCAAGTTGAGAAGCTGCCTTATTCTCTGGTGGCCTGAAATCACTGCTCAATGGTGTGGTCTGTAGCAAACACAAGTCAACAGAGTGCATTAATCCAAATTCAGGAAATAGTCTGCCTTCTGCTGTACAAAACTGTAGGGAGTTACTTATCACCATACCAACAGATTTTTCTGCAGCAGTTGCAGGAGACTTTATTTGCATCTTCTTTATCCATATTTCATTAAAAAGAGGGAAGGGAAGGTGCGGGAAGGTGCGGGAAGGTGCGGGAAGGGAAGGTGCGGGAAGGGAAGGTGAGGGAAGGGAAGGGAAGGTGCGGGAAGGGAAGGTGCGGGAAGGGAAGGTGCGGGAAGGGAAGGGAAGGTGCGGGAAGGGAAGGTGCGGGAAGGGAAGGTGCGGGAAGGGAAGGGAAG
>NC_031799.1:58807432-58926507 GCF_001522545.3 Parus major | reverse complement strand
AAGGGAAGGGAAGGGAAGGGAAGGGAAGGGAAGGGAAGGGAAGGGAAGGGAAGGGAAGGGAAGGGAAGGGATATTCAGTTATCATGTGGAAAAGAAAAAGAAAAGCTCTGGGTGCACAAAATAAGTATTTTTTGGCAAATATTGAAACGAGCTATAATATTTTCAAGGTTTTTTTCTAACAAATTACATTATAGTTAAAATAGATATGAAAATATCTTCCTGCTAATAACCTACCCAGCTGTTTATAGAGGAGCTTTTCTCACAGTGCGTGGGGAGCTGGGAGAGTAAGAAGTGAAAGCATTTATCTAGGGGGGAAAATTGTCTTGTCAAAGCTCTTATCAAAGAATATGGAAAGAAAATGGAAAGAAAACAGACCTAGAGATAAATGTTTGACTTCTGCAAAAATATGAAAAAGAGAAAATGGCTGTAAGGACATATTTTTTCCTTCTTTTCCTTCTTTATTTTTACAAAATAAATCGAATGGGCCTATTTCAGCCACATTCATGGCATAAACTAATATGTGGTATTTTAAATCTGAACCCTCTGTGAATTTAACAGAACACATTACTACTGTCTTTTGTTTTGTTCTGAGTGACCAACAGACTAGAGGATCTTCACACAGCTTCACTTATGAAATATAAGTAGCTCAACAACAACAAAAAAACCCCTTTACTACTTTAGGTATTTATATATGCAGATGTATTGTTTTCTGATGTTTGTACAAAGTAAGGGAATTTCTTGGGAAACCCTAAAGAAATTAATATTTTAGATATTACTAAACTGATATAACTAAATTGATATTTTAAATACTTAAAAACTCATTTGGCAAGTAATTTTCCTCTTAGAGTGAGACTGTTACAAGGCAAGAGAGCACTTGAGGAATTACTATTTGTTGTGAAGTGATTTAATAAATGTTTAAATAATTCACTGGTACTGTCAGTACATTTTCATGAGAAGCAGTAGCCTGGAAGATTTTCATGTCTTCTACCTTAAAAACCAGAGCCCCAGATACAACCCCCTTTTCTGTATCAGCTATACAGTGAAGTGTGATCTTTTATCCACTACCCAAAATTTCCATTTTGATTTGGCAGTGGCTAAAAATTGCAGCATGTTCAAGGCCAGCTCTCAGGAAGCCTATGTGATGCTTTCATCAGATCCTCAAAACCAATGATTGTGCTACAGGACTATTTATTTGCAGTATTTACATGGATGTATAAGCAGCCCTGGACAACAAAATATTCATTTAGGTAAATGCACAATATTTCTGCAATAGAATGTTTTTTTATGATTGAATTCTAAAATGCCAAAAACCTTGTTGATACAAGTTTTAGTAGGAAGAAAATTTCTTCCTTGTAGGTTATCCATTAAGCTGTACCTTAATGGTCTAGGGGTCTAAATGTGTAGTTATTTCTATCTTATACATCCATCTTGTTACTTTTTAACATAAAAGTTTTTTCAACAGAGGACAAGGGCTTAAATTATTCTCTAAACTGGGAGGGAGATAGCAGTTAGACTTTAACACCTTTAAGAGAAGTTAACATGCTTAAGCTTACTATGACTATAGCAGAATACAATTAAAGCTGAGAAAAAAAAAATCCTAATTAACTTTTAAAAGAACTGAGAGAGATCCAAACCAGAGATTCTCATTGTTTTTTTGGGGTCAGCCAGACTGAGATGCTTGCTTGTTTTTTCTATGGTGTTTAGACTGTTCCAAGTACATCTCCTCTCCACCACAATGGCAGCTCCTCTCCAGACACTCTGTCTTCTGCCTCAAAATTGTTTTTCTTCCTGGTGACAGATCTTAGCTGAGCTAACTCCTCTGGCATGGCCTGACTTAACTTCTCTTCCTCCACACTTTTACTCTTTAAGCAGTCACGGCCACATGTCAGGCTGATGGCACAGAGTATGCCTGGCTGGCCTCCCTCCCAGTTCTCTACTGCTCAAATCTCATGTTTGTTCCCTCACCAGCCTCCTCTCTGCCACAAGCTGGCCTGTTCACAGCCCATGAACATACTGATCAACCCCTTGTTTGAGCAATGTGATCTTCTCAGAGTTGGCTTTCCTGGGGTTGCAAACACTGAAAATGGAGTAGGTGATTTTGCTGCATTATCTGCATTAATTATCTGCATTAGCTTTAGCTCTGCTTACTCTTACACCTGATCTCCTTGTCTCCTTTCCTCCCTCCCTTTCTCTCCCCATGCCTCTGCCTCTTTGCCTTTCTTATTCACTTCCTTCCTTAAGTGGGAATCTAGTCACAACTTTTCTTAACAAACTTGCTCTATCACACAAGAGAAATCTCACCTGTGATTTGTTGATCTGAGTACCTGAAACACAAGGTTTGAGTAGTAGGGGTCTTTAGGTTCTTCTTTCTGCTGCTAGGAATCAGACTTGGAACTCTTTGCTTGGACTTTGAAATGACTGTGGGGGGTCTTTTCATTGCATATTCACAGGCACAGGATTAAGCATATTTCCAAATCTGTGAGCTGTGCCTAGGGCTCCCTTATACTGAAGCCCAGGCTTTAAGCGGCCAGATATTTGCAATTTAGAACACGATATCATCAGACAGTTTTATAGCTAGTACTCTTATGTTCAAATGCATTGTGTTGGGAGCAATAGGAAATGTGGAGTTGGAAATTTTAAGGAGAAATTATATTCACATAAAATTTTAACATACCCTATGGTGAGTTTATTTGTAAACAGGGAAAAATTAATTATCCTTCCTTTCTTTAAATCTTGCTCTATTTTATTATTGCTTTTCTCTATATTTTATTATGAAGAATGAGTGGCTTCATTTGAGGTACAAAAACCTTGTATTGAATCATGAAAAGAAAATAATTCATCATTGCTTCATTGCTTGCCAGGATATATTGTTGCCAGGAAACAAGTCACATGCAAATATTTTATAGTCAGCACATATGAGATAAATGCTGATTTTTTTCAGACCATTTCAGAATTGTGTTTCTCCTAGAAGAGAACATGAACCTGTTCCCTCCTTTCTTCTCTTGTGTAGGGGATGAGAGTTGAAGTTTTCTACTTTTCTTCAGAGGAAATATTAGAAGAAGGTTGAGTAAGAGTATTAGGCAACAGTTGTGAGTGTAAGCAAGCTGGGGCAGACTGTGATGGACCCTCACAAACAAGTGAGAATGAGTAAAAGCCAGAAAAGCAGAAGAATGGGAATAGAAGAAAAAAATAAATAAATATTCTCAGCAATCTGAAGAAAGTAAGAGCTAGAAAGCACAGATCCAGCAACTTCCAGACCCATAATAGTCTTTTCATTTTAAAATTTCAAATCAGAAATTATGGTAATCAGTTACTTTATAATGGTGAAAAGTGCTATTTTGTTTGACCCTCAATCAAAGGCAGTCTGACTCAAAGCATCACAGATGAGTAATGAGTTTAGTCTTCTTAATGTTGCACTGAACTTTAGTGAGACCTCTGAAATTATCAGATCATGAATGCATTATCATGTACTTTTTTTGTGAACTTCAGTATCTGCTTGCATTTCTCAGCTTGCCAATACCTGTTTTGTAAGCCCTTTTATTGCCCTAAGAATTTTACATATGGATCACACATATACAGCTAAAAGCAATCCTTGGTATTCTTTCGAGTTATGCACACACACAAAAAGCTTTCCTTGAGAGTAAGGTGCCCAGGATTTTGCATTATGCATCCAAAAGAAAGCTAAAAAGAAATCCAAAGGAAACATCTGGGGGAAAAGACAATTAAATCAATACCAGACAAGAAGCTGCTATGGTGTAATTTTCCTTTTTTCTTCATGATTTCTGTACAGTCATTCAAGTTCACGTGTCAATCAGCATATAACTGCAGGTAACTCTAACGGGAAACTGCAGATAATCAAATTTTTCTAATGGGAAAAATTTGATTTTGAATGCATATTGATAGAGAGGTTTGAATCACACTTAGTTTGGGTACTAGGCAAAATTATTAGGAGAGAAAAATAACATTCCTGATCTGGGATTTTTTTCAGATTAACCAATCTGAAACTTCTAAAACACATGATATCCATTAATGAGACCATTCAAGGAAAAATACAGCAGGAAAAATAATCTTTGTTTTAAAGATTAAAAAATGTATTTTGCTTTTCATAGGTCCTGAATGTCATTCTCCATTACCAGACGTAAAGGTCCTTTTTTTTCCTCTTCATAAATAGTGAGATAAACTGACATGCTTTATTGGTAGTTAAAACCTGAAATCATGATACCACTCATTCTCAGTTCATTTTATCTCTTGACACTTCTTCTATTTAATTGTTTTCACAGATTTTGATATTCAAATTCAAAGCAAAAAAAAAAATATTTTTTTACAGAACTCACTTTAAAGTCCAAGAACTTCAAAACTTTTGGCCAATTCTTATAATAATCTCTACTGAGATGACACATGGATGCCAGAGATGAGATATACCTTATGTTTAATCCACTGAAACTCTGCTGTCATTGTTTGTCATATGTACTAAGTGTCTTCAGAGCATAAAAAATTGAAAGAGATTTTTTGAGTAATAGGACTATTTTTCTTTTTGTTTCAAATTTCAGTCTTGTCTTTATTTTTATGATAGTATGGATAATCAAGAGAGGTCAGAGGATTATTTAAGAAGAGAAACAGACATGACTGTATTTTTGGTTTGCACAACTTCAGACAGCTCATAAGCATCATAAGAAAAAAACAATTATCATCTCAAATCTTTCATGTGAACAGTTGTGTTGGAATTAGTTGCATGAAGAAACAATGAAAAAAAGCTATCTATAATGACAGAAATTGTTGACCTACTTGTGGCAGAGAGAAGATTTTTTGGTAAAGTTTAGTGTTTATTTTATTTTGCTGACACTATCCACTGAATTCAAAAAGCTTTCTTAAACAGTTTTACCCCATATTATATAAAATTAGGAAACTGTAATATATTTGTTATTTATGGTTTATTGTGAACTTCACATGAGAAGAAGAATTGATTTTGATAAAAACCTGCTCTTTTGAAAATACGAAAGCACAAAAAGAGCATCTAGAGAACAAAAATTGCTAAGAAAGACAACCAACGGTTTTTTGTCTATTTTTATAAGATGAGATCCTTCTGAGTATTGGGGAGGATAATATGAACTCGAAATTGATTATAAAATGATAGATAAATTTTAGCATTTGCTACAGTGTTAACAAGACATAATATATATTCCAGAATTATTTACAAATGTCTCTAAAGCCTGTAAGATGGAGATAAACCTTTTATCAGGGCCTGTTGTGACAGTATAAGATGTAGTGATTTTAAACTGAAGGAGGGTTGATTTAGATTAGATAGGAAGAGACATTTTACAGTGAGGATGGTAAAACACTGTCACAGTGGTGGTATATGCCCCATCCCTGAAAATATTCAAGGTTGGATTGGATGGGACTCTGAGCAACCTGAGCTAGTGGAATGTGTCCCTGCTTATTGCGGAGAGGATTGAAGTGACCTTGAAAAGGTCTCTTTCAGCTGGAGCTATTCTGTGATTTTAGGAGTTTATAAAACAAAGGTTATTGAGACATCTCTCTGCAAAACAAGCATCTTCCTTGCTCATGTTAGGTCTGAAGATACTGAGGAGATCCAGAATTCCACAGATGGAACGTGTCTTGTATGAATTGCTGCATGTCTCAAGGCTTGTTGCAATGATGTGGAATTACAAGTCCAGTTAAGTGTAGGGTGTACTTCACACTACTGGTCCTGTGGGGATAAGGAAAAGGATTAAAAGGCAGCAATCATCCCTTCTTTTTAATTGTACCGTTCCTTACTTAATTGGTGGTCTCGTTTCTTCTGTACGCTGTTGTTCTCCCTTGTTTGGCATGCATGGGAAAAACCTTCAGGTAGAATAAAGGTTGCCTTTCATCTGGTGAGGCCCTCCTCTGCTCAAGTCCAGCCCTGAGTTTAAGCCCTGATGTCTCTGCAGGGAATGCTACACATGTAGGGTAAATGATTCAAAGAGATGTAGAGAGTCTGGCTCATATAAACTGTGTGAAAGGGAACAAACCTTATAAAAAAGCCCATGGAAGTCAGTAAGCATGAATGTCTATGCTCTACAGCTCTGAACTCTCGTATTTCTCATTTGCCTATTGCCATTGTTAGCTAAAATATTTAATGTACTGTAACAGCGTATGCGATATTACAACTTTATTGTGGTGCTAACAAAGGCATTTCTAGAGAAAACTTGCAACAACAGCAAAAACTCTCCATGTTGTTTCAAAGTGAATCTTTTCCATGTAATTTTTAATTTCAGATGTGAGAAATTTACAATTAAATTTTGCTTTATCAAAACAAAGCCTTATCCCTACTTTTTACTGCCTTTCCTTTAAAGTTACTTTGGAATAACATCTCTTCTTCAAAAAAGAAACTATGTGTAAATACTTACAAAACCTGTGCATTCAGCAATATCTTTTTGGGTTCTCTTCCATTTTTATTAAGTACGTTTTGTTTTGTTTTATTTTAAAGTATTTTCTTAAGTAGAGCAAAAAATTGATTATTCTAGTATATCCTTAGAATTACATTTTTTTAAGGAAATAATCCATTTTTTCCAAACTGTTTTTCTATTTCTACACTGTTCTATGACTTTTCTCATTACAGCCAAGCCCCTTAAAATTTTCCAAGGGAAAAAAAGCAGAGGGTCTGCCATAGACATCACCAATGACATAACCATAACCTCACTGGGTGAAGGAGGTTTGGAAAAGTGTCAGGACTCCTATTAATGAGGTCTGCAATGATGAAGTGTGGAGCTTGATATAGGAAGTTTATAAAAGCTGTTGAGTGTTACTTACTGTATGATTCCTACCATGTTCTGCCCCGCCTCATGTCTTCCTAGAATAGCCAGGTGATTAGGGTACTAACCCCTGGTGTTGAAACCCAAAATTCAATGAATACTTAATAGAATTTATACAAAATAGAGCTGCTCTAATAGTTGAGATTGAAAATGTTCCATCAAGAGTAATGGATAGCCTTGAGGGCTTACTGGGAAAAGGCTGAAGATGAAATCTTAGTTCTCACTCCAGAGGAATGGAGCCTGAGCACGGGTCTTCTCCCTGCAGGAGATGCCCCTTTTGCCATGGCTCTGGTTATTCTGATATTTAGAATATAGTCTTCCTAGAAAAAGAAGTCTATGCTTGCTGCAACATGTGTTCTCTCCTACATGTTTTGGTGTGAGTTAAACGCCATTTTTCCAATGAAGGGTTACAAATGGAAGACTTGGACACATTAAATTGGGACACTGTTTGGGATCAAAAAAATGTCATCATAAGGCAACTGCAGAGAAGACATCGTATTCTTCTATTGTCTGTGTTTTCTATCTTTTCAGTATTTGTATAATGATGCAACTGGCTACCTGCTAAAAGCAAGGTAAATTGACATTGCCTGTCTCAAGATGCATTTCTTGATATGCTCCTATTTTTTAAAGTAAGCTTGTACTTTCTCCAGGTTTTTTCTCTCGCTTGAGTAATTTTCTTTCCCTGCTATGAAGTGATACATTTTTGCTGGTCAGTTTCATTTCTTGCATTGTCTCTGATGTTATGCCCCTCATTAGTTGCATGATTCCTTGCTTTCCTTCTCCATCAGGAATGTTACTGCCTTTCAAACACAAGTACCTTCTTTTTACAAGAAATCTCATTTTTAATACGTAATTAGTAAGACTTCTGATGTTTGTCTTTTTTACTTCTGGTCATAAAGGAGAACAGAAAGAAAAATAAACAAAAAGGTGTATTGGTAAAAGCTGAGACCCCCAAAACTCAAAAACTTTGTTCAGCAATGTTCTAATGTGCAGGGGACATTTTTTCTGATTTCATGAAATAGAATTCCTACAATCTTGAAATCTGCAGTTCATTGCTTGTTCTATAAAGTTCTTTGAATAAAGATTTTAAATCATGCTGATAGCCTGAAAGTAACTGCTTTCTGAAAGCATCAGCTCTATTTAACTCATGTACTTTTGATACTTCCCACATGCTACTGGTGAAGGGCAGAAATAGATAACCATTTTCACAGACATACTGGAAAGGACTGTGGGACCATCTTTGTATATTTTAACAGCCCAAATTTAATTATTAATGCTGAGAATTCTGTCACTTTTGCTATGAAATTTTATGTGGATCACATTTTTGCCATGATTGACAGAAGATTTTTGCCTGGAACCAGCTGTTTGCTTACTGTGCACCATAGGAAAATCATCTGAGATGGGCCTTGGCTATCACATTTTCATGCGATGTGCACTTGCATATACATGTGCACATTACACAAAGAACAGAAGAGTTCACAGCAGCCCCAAAAACGGCATCTGTTCTTTATAGTGAGATAAAGAAACTGCAGAAGGTTTGTTGAAACTTGCTGATGCTTGTTGTCACTTAGCAGGAAGTGTTTAGGAGTTTGTGAAGAACAAAATTACAATTTGTCAAATGTTGCAAACCTCCAAGTGATCAAATATTACTTGATTACACTGTTGCTATAAATAGGATTTCACTTCGGAGGATTACAAAATGACCAACTTTCTGTTCAGTAGAATATTAGAATTTTAGTCTTTTCTCCCCTTTTTTTTTTTCCCTTTATATTTTTTCAGAAGATAAAGGATGATGTTGCCATTGATGTGTCCTACAATATACTTTTGTCAGCACACATTAATGTGTGAAATCCAGACATTATTTAGCTTTCTGCAGGATGATATGACAAACCTACAGTGAGATGATTTTCACATATGGTGTTAGAGTCTTCTATACTGGCTAGTAGTACCTCACCTTCAAGTTCTCCTTGAAGCGATGAAAAATATCAAAATGTGAATCTTGTATCTAAGATCATTTGGTTCAACAGAAATAAACTTTTGGAATCTTTTTCCATTTGGGCCAACATCATCCATGAAAATGTCAATGTGTCATCTTCATTAGTGGATCCATGGAATAAGACAAATGTTTCTCCTGTGGCTAAAGCTGCCAATGAGGAACGCCTGTGAGATCTGGCAGGGTTTTTGACTTTAGGAAAACCCTCTTGTGTCTCCAAGTACATTTACAAAAGAAGCTTTGCAGATAAAGAGTGAATGAGTCATTACATATCTTTTCATACACATCTTTTACATATCTTCTATATCAGGGATACCCTTACCTGCTTCCCTGCCATTAGCTGAACTGTCAGAAAGGTTAAGATATAACAAAAGTTGGAAGTGTGGCCATAAGGTACTCCTTATCAATGATTACTGAGCTCAGTCAAGGAACCTTCTCTTTTCTTGCATGTCATTGAGTAATCCATTATCACAGGTGAGGTTTCAAGTGCTGGTGATAAAGTTAGACCACCACAGATCAGGTGCAGACTCTTTTCCTAACTGTTGCCTCAGGTCCTACAAATGGGGATATACTCTTGCGAAGGTTTTTAACCCCAGTGCTGAGTGTTAAGGCACACTACATTTGTCATAGTAGCATGAATGGGAGGGCTGCAATATTCCAAGTGCTTTCTCTAAAGCTGCCCTTGGCTTCTCAGCCATTCACCATTGCCCACAATAGCCAGCTGTAGTTGGGCATTTTCACCACTGAAATTAATGGGTTGGATGGAGGCAAAAACTGTCACTGTGTTACTGACTAGCTGAGTCTACCTTCAATTGAGCTTTTGTCAGAAATGTTATAAAGGTAATCAAAAGCTTATCTTTCCTGGAGAAAGGAAAACTGGCTTTCAGGACAAGACAAATTATTAGAAAACCTTCTTTTCTTCTTTGACTTCTCAGAGTTTTCAGGTGATTTTTCATTACAAGGTTATTTTGGATCAAGGATGTAAAGTCAGTTCATAAGCATCTTACTCCAGTTTAGAATATGGAAAATAAGTTACTCAGTGCCATTTTTGTTTCTTATTCACTCTAGAAATGGCTGAAATAACTTTCCAGAGAAACTCAGGAAAAGCTGTGTAGAGCTCTTTTTGAAGCTCTGCCTGCCTTCTGCAGAAAAGCAATGATAGAAAACTGATGTGTGCAAGACTTTCCTTTCTCCTTTACTCTATGCAATCTGGACAGACTCAGGGAAGAGCCAATACAGACTGCTGGAATTAAAGGAGAAGTGGTGTAATGAGGCATACATGAAGTAAAAAATATAAAAAGAACTGGCAAAAGAAAAAGTACATTATTTATGTATTGTTTATTTAGATTTGTTTAAAATCTAAGTATTTTAGTTTTCAATTTCCTCTTAATGTCATAAAATTTCCAAAGATACATATTGAGTGGGAGCTCTAAGTAATGGTAGAAATGGGGAGGTATACATCTGCCTTGCCCAGATAAATAAGTGTAGGGGCAGTTTGGACTTGAGCACCTCCCTAGTATCAACATGGGCTGGCAGACACCAGTATATTCTCTGCTGTAATGAAGTATTTTCCTATCACTGTTAAAGAAAAGCTTTTTAAAACTGCTATTTCAAGCTTGCTGAGTGTTCTAAATTTTGGAACATGCTTTCTGAATATCAAAGGCTACTTCTGAAAATAAACATTTTACTTACATTGCACTGGATTCTATGTTTGTACAGAGTTTCTATAAGGCATTATGTTTTAACCTCATTCTGTGACATGCTTTCTGGTGTCACCTACCATCTCCAAAGAATCTATTGAAATTCATAACCAAAGTAAAAGCAGAAGAATTTTTGAACATTTCAAGTGCCTATGTAAAAAAAAAAAACACTTTGCCTCCAGGCAAGGCTATATGTCATTGAGTTTGAAAATGTGATAAACTGAAAAGAAAAGGAAGGAAAGCGAGTGCCCAGACCTGAGTCATGTCAACATAAAGCATTTTTGACTAAACCTTGACTGGACAACACTCCCTCAAGCCAATGTAAACCAATTTAAAGTTGCCATAAACTTGTCTTTTGTCAATGAGCTAACCCAAATTGAGACATATCATGAAAGTAAAGGAATTGGAGCAAAAAGGGAGCCAAGTCTGTATGATAGTGGGGATATTTTCAATTTAGAATTCATTTTCCTGTGAGCATGTACTGCATGAACTGTTCCTGAAATTCAGACTGTCAAACTTTGCTTTACAGTTGAGACTGCGCCAAGGGAGCTAGACCAATAGTTACATGGAATTCCAGGAAATTCACTAATTTTAATCTAATATGTGCATTTGTTTTTTACTTCACAACACTAAAAATTACTTACTGCAAGACAAATAAGGTATTGCAGCTGTTAGGATAGTGTAAAGGGTTATGGCTAACCCTTCGAAAAAATATGCAAATCATTGTTCTTTTATTTCTTTTTGATCTGTCTGCTTAATGACTGAAGTACAATCAGTGGCCATTGATAAACTTTAGAAATATGACAGATGCAGCATACAGTGATTGCATTCTGAGGTTGCTAGCAGTTTTATTTAGCTTGTTCTTACTAACTGAGTGTTGATACATGGATTGCATGCAAGTTTTACGTTCATATTGAGGCATGTTTAATAGAATTGAATGCACTTAAATATGTTCTATAAGGTTCCCATTCTTGTCAATAATTATTCTATAGGTGTTGTAGGAAGTAGAAAATCCTAGAATGTAAACTTTTTAAGTTACAAGTAATTGATATTGGAAGACTTGCTTAGACAGAAGTCTCAGACTGGGAGTAATTTCTGTTCACATTGTGTTGTTTATAAAATTCAAGTTTTGTCAGTTAATAATTGTTTTTTTTAATAAATCTTCTAATTAAAAAATGGTGAAGATGATATTACAATGTGTTATGTGTTTATTTGTCACAAATGGTGCTACTTTGTCTTGAAGATTCAGTTAAAAACTTCAAGTAATTAATATTAGAAAAATATATCTGGATGATTCAGAAACTTGTTCCATGGCATAATGGTCAATATCAAACTCTTATTTTAAAAAAGGAAATTAAGTACCCCATAAAAAGGGGACTAATGTCTCTTTACCTATAATAGTTTGGAACTATGCTAATGTTTTACTGTCTTGTCTGGTGCATCAAAAATACTTTTCTGGCAGCATTACATTGGCAGTTCAGGACACGGTTTAGTGGTGCCTTGGCAGTTTGATGGGTAAAAACCAAATTAACAGGATTTTAAAAAAAATAAATATTGGGACTAAGACTACATCCAAGTGTGCTCCCATTAACCTCAATTCTTTTGTGGACTGAGGGCAAGGCAGTGCCTAACCTCCTCCTGTCACTGTGGAATTGTAGTGATGTTAGGTGCTGGTTCAGACAGCGGCCTTCCAGCATTTCCTATGGAATTATACCTGGTCTATAAAACACACTCCAGTTCAGTTTGATGTACTGTTTACCTCCTGAGGAGTCATTACTATCACTTGAATGATCTGCTGATAATGGGTTTGTATATTTTATATGTGTAATGGGTCTGAAAGAAACAGTTCTATGGAAATTACACCGCATCTGCAGAGATGGGTACTCCATGGGAGTGCCTGAATGCTCCCCAAATCCTGGGGGCTGCTGTTATACATGAACAATATTAACAGTCTTCATATGAGGAAGTCTGTTATAATCACCTTCATTAACTGAAAAAAATCAAAGATGCCAAACTTGAACCCACCTCATCTAGAGAATGGCAGGTACCCTTCAAGCTTTTTCATTCACATTTGCTTAAGTTTGGTTATTTTTGGCACAAGATTACAGAGCCTTGTTTGATTCTTATCAGCTCTGTTCATAGGCTTTTTCTAGGCATATACAAGAGCTGTGCACAGCACGGGTGAGCTAAGGACAGAGGAACAAACCTTAACACTGTGTTTCCTGGCTGCTCTTAAAGCACTAGTGTAGTGTTAACATCCTTTCCTATTTCATGAGCAAGCAGCCACAGTCAGACATATAAATATGTCTGTCTTTGATAAATTAAAATCCTAGCAGGTGTGTGAATCCTTGCCAAGATAGTTATGAGCTGGTCAGCATATATTACCTGCATTTGGAAATGGTGCATTAGAGAACACTTGACTGTTTCACTGCTTTAAAAATAGATGGACTTGGCATTTCTGCAATCATCTGCAGAGGGTAAGAAAGTAATATATGGATAAAACTAAGCATAGATCATGTTTCAGAATCTTCTAGATGAAATCAGTTGATCCTGCAACATATTCATTCCTGTCTTTATCTTTTCTGATCTTTTGTGTCATTTTGGTTCAATAAGAGCAGCGGAGATGAAAGATGTTCTAGTGCTGTGGGTGCTAGCCTGAGACCTCAGACACCCAAGATCAGTTTCCTTTTCTGCCATAAACTTCATAAGTGACCTTCAATGGGTTTCTTAGTTTGGTTGACATCCAAAAAAGCACTTAGAAACCCAAAGTGTAACTCAAGCCCAATTTAGACATCTTTGTTCAGGGAAGTACTCTGTAGGAACTCAGCCAGCCTAGGTACCTGGTAGGATGTGTGTGTTGGCTTTGTCTGAGACAGAAGATAGAAAAAGATCATTTAAATGTATTCAAAAGCACCACTCTCCTCCGATGAGAAGAGAGTGGGCTCATTTGCAGTCTACTCAGAAATGACATTTTCAGTTATGTCTCTAAAAATCCTGGTCTGCTGGGTGTCCTCTGAGAGCCTGCCATGTGCAGGCAGCCTTGAGTTCAGCATGAAATGTGGTAGTTTTGGCAACATGTTTGTGTGTATTTTACAAGCTTAAAAGAAGAATGACCTGTCATCCACCACTTGCATATTGTTCCAGTGGATATAATGTTTTAAGAAGTGGAAAGATATGGTCCATGCATCATTTTGGCTACTAAAAATGGAACATCATGCCTTGTAATTTTCCTTTTCCCTGTTCTTCCCTTTGTTTTTTTTGTTTTGTTTGTTTTTCCCTTTGTTTCAGTTCATAAATAGCCAAGTGTCTTAGGATCACACTAATGAAACTAGTAGTTTCTCCCTACTTGATTATGTCACAGAATCACTTTCTTCCCTGCCTTATAGTCTCCTTTCAGTATGTGGCATCTAAATTTTTCTACCTCTTATTGTGGTCTGCTCTGGGAAAAAAGTAGATATCTGCTGTCTTTATTGGGAAGGCTGTGTTGTTGTGCAGAAAAGGCAGTCTGGGTTCACAAAAAGAGAAATTGCACTTTTGTATGGATGAGACACACAAGAGCAAAGCTTGTAGTTAGAAGGTAGAGGTCTTGGTTCTTCCTTCTGTTTCCACAAAAAAATATTTGTCTGTTTTACCCAATGACCGCAGTTTAGCATGGGGAAATGATCCTTTAGCTGGGATGATTTAATCACAGTTCTTTTTAGGGGAGAAACAATTTATGTTAGTATTTCTGGTTGTACTTCTCTACTCCTCTCTGACATTAATTTTGGGAACAGAGTTCATATTTAGGCTATGTGCATTTCTCACTGGTGTACCAAGGCCCTGATTTATTTGCTCTCAAGACCACAGACTTTATTTGGTACATTTAGCCAAATCTTGTTTTACCTGCTCCTTTTCCTGGTGGGTCATCCTACACAATGTCCTTTTCCTCTTTTCCTTTAGATTTAGAAATCCTTCAGATTTAGGAGGGCTTCAAGTCTAGGCCTTCCTCTTTCCAGGTAGATATGCTCTAAATACTTGCCTGCAACCATCTCCTTGTGTCCTCTTCTACCTTTTTAAAAATTCCTTGTTCTGTATCTGAATATTTGCTGCAGGCATCCTAGTCTAGCCACATATTTGCAGCTCTAAGCCTGCAGGGATACCAAACTCACAGATATCTTTAGGTAGAGCAGGCAAGATTTGAGGAAACATTCAAATTCAGTGTTTTGTGCCTGTGAATCCTGTTTTAAAAGATGGTTCTGTTTTTCATGTCAAAAACATGATTCTAGGAACTATATATTAAGGCTGGATAATGAGTTATACTATATTCCTCTGTCTCAGAGATTTTGTTTTGCAAAATGAGAATGGGATAACTTGGACTAACAGTAATGGTGTGACTGTCTTTTGAGAAAAAACAGTGCAATTTAAACCCTATATGCTCCTTGGATGCCAGAGTAGCAGGGACCATGTAAAAAGGAAGGATTGTCCATTGAAATTGAGAGCTGAATTTAGCTTACCCCATAAAACAGAAGCCCATTCTTTCTCCTTCCAAGCATTTCTTGGTCTAATATGGGAAAAATAGAAATCAATCTAATTTCACTATACATCAAAGTGTCTATTTATTCCATGAGCCGTAGAAGTGATCTCAAAATAACAAACTGGTCTGAACAGATATTTCAAAAGCTTTTCTTTCTGACCACCATGTTTTCTTAATTCCCAGGTGTCCCTGACAATTCCATTCTTCTATCATGTGGTGTGTTCCTTTAGTTAGATTTATGTTGTAGTCATTGCTATTTTTTGTATTCGAAGTTTGTATTCAGAGAATTGCATGAGCACTGAACTGAGGGTCAGGTACCTGCAGCAGCAGGGGACCAAGGGTGAATTTCAACATCTGTGTGCTTATGAAGCTTTCTAACTGCAGTTTTCAGATGGCCTTGAACTCCAGTTTGCTGGAGTTTATAGTAAGTTGATGTGGCTTATATAGTAAGCTGTATTTGTCTATCTTTGTTTAGCCACTGTGGTTGCTTCAGACTATTAGTACCATTTGATGTGGGTCCCTTGTCAAGTAGGATTTTGGGTAGTCTCTTCCAGAATTAGAGTAAACAATAGAAGTTTTTTTTTTTTTCCACTCACTGAGTAATAAAGAGTGATTTTTGCATAAAAATTATGGTTCCAAAACATATCATACACTTTAATAACACGTTTCCTCATAATGATACAACCTATAAAATGCAGATAGAATTTGAAATTAGATTGGACAAAAGACCAGAAAGCAGTCTTGGGGGAACAGTGCTCTATTGACAGAAACAGTTCATCTAATAGACTTTTTTCATTTGTAATGTCCCTGAATCACAATTCCAATCCACATATCTCAGACAACAGTATTTCTGAACAACTTAGCAAAAGTATGTTTAAACTGAAATTTTATTAATTTTATTATTATTATTATTAATTTTATAATGAATATCACTGAATTAAGGTGATTGCAAGACTAATTCACATGACAGAGCAGAAAGTAATTTCCTTACAAGTTGTGTTCTGGACAAAACTCTGTGGTCTTGCAAAAGATAACAAATTTGTGGGAATTTTGGAATGAAGGTTAGCAAATGTAAAATCTTTCTCTTTCTTTTCTATGAGATTTTTTGTATATGAAAATGTGTATACAATATTTTAGTCTATTCTTGGAGCATCATTTATTTTGATTTGAAGATAAATACCCTCAATTTATTAGAAACACTATTTCTCATAATTTTTGATCCTTAATTTATCTATATGGAGGGCAAGAAATGTGTTGTTTAGGAAAATTGTGACCAGATTTCTTTGTCCATTAATTCTTATTGTGACAGCTAAAAAAGGGTTGGGCACAATGTCTAGAGCTTCTCACCTACATGTAAACAAGTGCAGAACAGAGATATCAGACTTTGTGCATGTTGTTTTATACTCATTGGAGGGAGAAGTGTATTTGCAAGGTGCTTGGATCAAGTGACCATTTTTAAGCAATACCCTTACAGCTGAAGACCTGCTGTCTAAAAGTTCCTCCTTCTCTCAGTGCAGGCTGTAGAAGCCATTCAGTCAGCTGGCCAGAAGCAACACGCAAAATCAGATAAAATGGGACACCGTCTATTCCAGGTTTTGCAGGAGGCTTGCAGCTCACAAACTTAGGGAATGAAAGGCTTTATATGCCCCTGAAGCGTCCTCTGAAGCAAGTGGGAAGTGTGAGTGACAAGGGTGAGTGCCATAATGGCACTGCAGCGGTAAGGCTGTGCCTTAAAGACACAGCTCATGGGTGGTGATCTCAATTTACAGATGAGATTAACCCTCGCCTTGGAATAGAGATCTATAATACACCTTCAACTGGTGCAAACCATGGTGAGGCTCCATTTGAAAGCGTTGGAGTGATGGTACTTACCTTGGCTGAGGGTATGTTCCATCTGTTGTTGTTTAACTGTAGACAGAATGACATCTCTTTGTTTGACAGCTACCAGAGAGATAATCATAGCAGGCATATCTCTCTCTGGAGATGGAACTGTGCCCAGGTTATCAGTATTCAGACATATCATCAGATTAACTTTGAGCTTGGAAGCTTGGAGTGGTATTCTGTAGATTTTCTTTTTCCCAGTACTGTACAAGTTGGAATTTTTTTCTTCCAAAACTTTAAAATAGATTAATTTGTTTTGAGGCTAATTTCATCCTTGAACTTTCTGATTCCTGCTTTCAATAATTCACATTTGAAACAAAGTGAATCATTAGCCTGATTTCGGCTGTGTTGAGATATGTTACTTATTTTAGCAGCGATTGCAATTATTTCTGTTGTGTGGTCACAATGGTTCAGTCCTGTGCTCCAAATTATTGATCCAATTGGGCCACAGTTCCTCTCAGAGTTTTCAAAATTGTTTCTCAGTTTCATATGCAGATATTCTATTGCCAGCAGAGCCTTTCCAAGGCTCCTGGCATTTATTTTAAGTGATTCCAGAACAGGGCAGAATTATAAACTATTGCTCTCTCTCTGTACCTGCAACATTTAAGGCTGCTATCCCCAAAAGTAACCCTTCTGCAAGGGCAAAGGCTTACTAGCTGTAGCCAGAGTGCATTTTTAATTTGCTTCTTGAGATGCAGAGTTCTGAGAATTTGAATGGAAGATGTGATAAAGGTAGTTTCCAGATCCTCTGATAGAGATCTATGTCTAATCTACATCTATATCATCTATATCTATCTATAGCTATCTGTATCTACCTATATCTATACCTATATCTAATCTATATCTTTACCTATATCTGTATAATATCTATCTATATATTAAATATAGATATGTACACACACACACACAAAAAAAAAAAAATAACCAAAAAACCTAAGAGTTGTTTCAAGGTTTTTACCTTTCTCGTCTCTTGGGCTTTCTCCTCTTTTTTTACTTTATTTTTGGATAACAAAAGATGTCTAAGTTGAAAAAGCTCATGTATTTCAAGAGATCTTGTTTTCATGGCCCTGATGTGCCCTTCTTTAGCCTGAATCCATCACAATCAAATGATGCAGTTCTGATGATAAGAACTATCATCAGGGAAAGTAAAAAGATGGGATTTTATCCTGTTCATACTACATGTATATATTTTAAGTTGACATGGCATTTTACAGCCAAATTAAAAAACTTTCTTGAAATAAAATATTAAGAAACAAAATAGTGAGGGTAAGAATAATACACATGTAATTTTTTTTCCCTTTGTTAATATTTAATCCAGTTCCCTTTTATGCAGAATTACAGTTAAAAAATAAAATTAAAGAGCTGTTATGAATGTCATAAATTCACTTCTTTTTCCATTAAAATAAGGATATTTTTCCTTATTTCTAAACTGGCTTTCTTAATATGAATAATTTCTAATGCTGATATTTAACACCTTCTGACCCTGTGGTTCAGCCTGGTGCAAGGACTGGTCAATGCTGGCTCCCAGAGTTGCAGCTCCTGGATTTCTGTTTTGGAACCTTCCCATTTGGAAGTAGATCTGTCTTAGCATCAAGGAGGATCTGTACTTTGAGCTTGGAAAATTGATTAGAAATGAGGTCTTGCCCCTCCTGTGACTTCCACAGAAATTTATTGTAGAAGATATGAACTCATTGTTTTCTTGTAAATATGTGGAGGTTTGTGGTTCTGAGGATATAACTCTATTTCATCTGAGAATTTTTGAAAATGTAATTTTTTTTTCTCCTTTGTTTTGTCATTTTGGTACAATTGCTGGCAGCTAAAGGAACCATATTTCTTCATATTTTAGATTGTCAGTGCTTGGGTTTTTTTGATTGATTGTAAAAACTGTGGAGATTTTTAGGGAAATGGATTTAATCACTGCCTGAAACTCACTTTTCCACTTCAGAGAAAAATATTCTTGATGAATTTCTAATTAAAACATAAAAAATCAGTTTTCAAAGAACTTTGAAAAAAAGACACAAGCAGTTTTCCTGTGAAAGCAAAAACACAAAATGGAAAAGTAATTTAAGGCTTGAAAACCAAGGGGAAGGATAGCATTCCTGTGGAAAATAAGCAGCTGTTGCCATTTCTTTTATTCTTTGTTCCTGATAGATGTAGAGATTAAACACTCTTGGGGGAAAAAAAGCAACAAATTGGGGTCTGAAGACAGAATAAATTATACAATGTCATGCAGAGGTATACAAACATTTTATAGGCATATATGCCCACCTTTTTGTGGGACTGTGCTGTTGCTGTCAGGTCTCTCTGGCTATGCCTTTTTCTGCAAAACATATTTTATCTGAAAAGTGGCACCATGATATGCAAGGGACCCTAGTAAAAAATACCCCAAACTCAATTCTGTTGCAGGTCTCCCTCAGGTTCTTCCCCCTGTTTCCAGGACAACAGGGGGGGACAACAGAAAGATTTTGAGTTTGTATTGTTACAGTCAGGAAGCTGGGACTTTGCCAGGGCCCATTAAAGATGGCCTATTCACCAGTTTTCCATCCACAACACAGAGATGACTGTGCTTCCTTTCCTCACAGAATTCTCTGCCAGGTCCTAAACAGTGTAAGCACTAACAAGAATCAGTTAAAATATCAACGTCTGCATTCATTAAATTGATTCTTATGGTCAAATAGATAATCAGGGGTGTTTTGTGTTGTTGTTTTGTTGTGGTTGTTTTCCTTTGTCTGCTTCTATTTTTAATTTACTCTTTCACTTCTGTGCCTAAAATCATTATTGAACTTTCTTTACCCTGATGAAAAAATCATACTCTTTTTCTAAGTACGAACCAAGCCAACCAAAAGGCTTATCTATTTATTTATAACTTTTCCACTTACAAGACTCTTTTTTGCAATATGGCCAACTGCTATCCTGATATGATTGTAGGAAATATTTATAATTCTGTTAAATGAGACTGATTAATCTTGACTTGCTTTTCACCAAATTTTCTATAGTTAGATGATGGACTTTGGAAGCTGAGCATCTCAGAGATCTGCTACAGGCTACTTCATAATGTATTTTATATAATTTGGCTTTGGATTTAAATATTAAGATTGAATTTTCTCTGTTTTTTCATGTCTTGCAGCAAACATTAGAATTCATGTGGCACATTGGAAGAAAATTCTGGGGGATCAGTAAGAAGAAGTACTTTCTCTTATTTGTCTCCCTCCCCTTGTTTTGATAGAGGAAAAATGTGGCCTGTAGCTGTACCAGAACTCTTTTCTCACTACAAAGATGATGGGAAGCCTCCAAGACCATGTTTGAATTGTGAGCTGGGGAAGGCTGCTAGATTGCTCATAAGCCATCTTCACTTCCCTTCATGTGCAGAGCTTCAGCTTGCAAAATCTATGTGCTGTGGCTGACAAACACTTTTCCAAACCTTGACCAGCAGCCAGGCAGGACTGGGAGCTGCACACCCTAGGTATGTTTGTCCAGTTGTTCGTGCCATGCTCACAGCTGGTACACTTATTTTGATGGGGGCAATATGTTTTTATATCCTGTCTAAGGACTGTTCTCTTCATCATCTTGATGGACTCTCCCTCTGACAGGCTGCTTTTGCAAATACAGCATTTTGATATTGACATTGTATCATCCAAGGCTGATTGAGTTGATTCAGTAGATTTTTTTTAAAGTTCTCTATAAGAATCAGAGGGAATGCTGTGTGATCTTTTTTTGTCCTTCAGTTAGTAAAAAATGCAGTTGTTTCCTGGCAATATATAATAAATGATTAAAAAGGAGTAGTTAAGTGTCCCTTACAGTCTTTTGATGTACCACGTAGATCTTTGTCTAATAGTGCCATACTTTCATCTTGCTGATATAAGCTAAGACTTTTCTCCGTATTAGACTGTCCTACATAGAGCTAGAAGGTTTTTACTTGTACAACACCTGAATAAGCTCTGCTTTTTGTTTAACTTGGATCAGGCATACTAATAATTTTAAACACCATGATACATGTCTGGACTTTATTAAATTATATTCTCAGTCTTCACGTGTCCTTTTTCTTTTTTTTTTTTTTCCCTCACAGTTTATTTTCGTTTTCCCATGAGAAAGTTACAGAGTATAGTTTTGTTAATGCCATACAGCTATCAAATCTAGTTATGGATGCAGCATCCATATTTTCTTATTAAAAGTATAAAGCATATATGGAAGAACACCTTTTCCAGTAATGACATTTGATTTTGTTGAGAAGTTCTAATTTCCCTCTTGGCACCATTAGCAACTGCTTACTTATTGCGAAAAGAGGTAGAAAACAGCTTATAATTAGTATACATATTTTTTTTATGAGTATTCAGTACAAATTGATCACCCCCAAACGTAAAATAATAGTTCTGCTCTGTGACTGAATCAAAAGAATGCAGCAGCATTTCTTCATTTTCTGCTCAGGTCTAAACCTGGCTTATATTTTTGATACCCTTCTGCAGAGGAGAAGTAATGGTCATTTGTCACCATCCATGATGGTTCTGTATCATGAGTAACATTTGATTTAAATTCAGCTGACAACTTTGATGCATCTCGTGTGGGACACCACATAATTACCAGGAGATAGCTATTGCTGGACACTTAATGGATTATATTGAAAGAAACAATTTTGAAATAAAACACCCCAGTTTTTGAAATCTTTCAAAGTGCTGTGTTCTCATAACAAGTCATAACATCATCCTAATTTCTCACAGTTATCCTTCCTACCTTATTTAATACAAATGACATGACAATGCCTCTATTCTGGTTTTTCTAGGTTTTATTCTAGTTACTTCTACATGTTGCATCATCAGCAATATCTGAAAACTATGTCTTTCTGTTCTCAACAGATGAAAGCTTGAGTGCAAGGAAAACACTGACTGTTAATCAGACATAAACTTTTTCTTTTTTGTTAATCTTTTAAAAAAAGGAATGAAAAATTTGGAAGAATAAAAATACTTGCTAATTATGGTGAGACAAGGGTTGCTGAAAGACAAATATAAATGCTCATCACTCTTATGCATTTGTTAAAACTAATTTTGCAGTAGTCTTTGTCTTAATAAGAGGTGAAATTATAATGGATATGGACTTTTTTGCTCTGTGCATAATTCATAGTACTCATCAGGCAGAATCCTGCAAATTTGTACCCAAAAAACAGAGGCTGTCCAAACCTCCAGAGAAAACATCAGCTTTTGAAAGTCAGTCACTGCAAACATCTGAAGCCAGTGTGCAAATTCTCTCCATGGCATTTTTGCTAGATTTCACAGGAGCAGAAAAGTGGTTTCCAGTCACCCATCCCCACATCTTTGCAGCCTTCTGCTAATTGCATCTTCACTAAATCCAACCTGACATGCTTTATACTTTGTTGCTTTGCAGTTGAATATAAGCTGTTGTTTTCAAGACAAGTTGTATGACATCTTCTATTTTTCCAGAGAAGGAAAAAAAATTTTAAAAGTCTGCAGACTTGCTGAGGCACACTTGCAGCAGTGCAGTAGCATGGGGAACTTTCAATATACTCATGCTGCTCCACATTAATCCCTTCTGAGTGACTTGGAAAGATCCAGTGGGTGAAGCAACTGCTTTTAAAGGACAGGACACCATAAATAAATCTCTTATCCTTTTTTTAGAAACCAACTAGAATGTCACCCGGAGCTGATTTTGGTGACAAAACTTCATTTTAAGCTGTTCATTATAATATAGAAAAGATAATGGAATGTTCAGAAAGTGGGAAGATGTCTTTCATCATTCAACGACTTTAAGTGTATGAAGTAAGTATAGTGAATTTTTTTGCACAGTTGTTTTTTCATCCTCTTTAGTGTGCCACCAACAAAAATAAAGATGAGTGCAAATGTTCTGCCATTGGTGTCTTTCTTGTTCATGTCTGCCGCATCTACTGTACCTGATACACCAGGGTGAAGGACTTCATCTCTAAAACCTGCATTTATAAATTGTGGATGTCATTGCACCAGTTCAGCTGTAGGAACCTAAACTTGGGAAGTTATTCAGGTTTATGTTCAGTTTTTGTGTTTGTATTGTTGTATGGCTGCTGGTTTTTAACTACTTTTTTCAGACTCAGCTCTTAGTGCATCACTGGGTGTGTAAAGTTGTGGAGGAAGTATGGTGGCCTTACAGGAAGTAAAAATATCCATTGTTTGGGCAGACTGTCTTTCTATGGAAATCTATGTGTTTCTGGGAACAAGAAGTCTGAAAATGATTTTGAGACTTGGTTGTGAATGCGTGTAACTTCACCTACTTTCTCTAGTGATTGCCTGGTTTACTCAATGGCCCACACCTTTCTGCCTGGGCTGTAGATGTTAGACAAGGTTCATTGCATAAAGCAAGATTTCAGAGGAATTTTCCCTGCATTGATCTTTCATTTGTGAAGCTCCGTTGTTAAATTAACTGCTGACAGTGTCACATAGAATGGGGTGAAGATTAATGTATTCTACAAGGATTAAATTTTCTTGTTTTTCAGACTGGAATACTCATGCAGTACTAAGAACCCCCTCGGCAGAGCCACCCCTGAGTTAATGGTGTAGCACAGGATGACAGCTTAGCTCTAAAATCCTTTCTATTGCTTTTTATTTTATCTTTTTTTTTTTTTTTTTTTTTTTTTTTTTTTTTTTTTTTTTTTTTTTTTTTTTTTCTGGTTTGAGCTTTATATAGTAGTTGGCATAGTAATATATCACAAGATTGGGACCAAAAAGCTTTTCTCTTATTCAGGGAGCTCTAAACCTTTTTAACAACTTCTGCTTGAAATGTTCGTTGATATCTGCACGAGTTTTCTTTCTCATTTCTGCCTTGCTGCTTCTTGTAACTTCCCCTTATGTCACACACTGTCAGTGTGATGACAGGCCTCTGTGCTCAAAGCATCAACCAACACCTGATACACCCAGATCTGGGAAAATCCCTCAAACAGCAGCTGCAAGCCTTGACCTAAACCAAGGCTCTCAGAATGAAACCTCAGGGAGCCCCACACTGGAGGCACTGCTCCTTCAAGTCATTCACACATCAAATCACTTTTTACAAGAGGATGGAGAAGGGAATTTCTTAGCCATATTTTTTTGCCTTGTGATGATCTGTCCTCAAAACATTTCTTACTTGTGGAATATCAGCTTTTGTAATTCACTGGCATTTTTCTTTGGCAAAATTAATATCTTAGTATTGATATGGGGCACTGATATTTATGGTAGAATAGCAGCCATGAAAATACAGAATCCAGTGAAATAAGATTTGAAACTGTGCAGCGTCTTGTGCACATAAATACATAGAAATATGTCTCTAAATTCATGGCATTTAGTAATTGCTCCCAGAATTACTTATGTATGGACTTTAAAATTATAGCAAAAGAAATGTCATTTTTTAAAAACTAAGCAACTGAACAAAACAGATATCCTTTTTCTGAACATGGTTCAAAATGTGACAATTCTTATGATACAACTTTTAATTTTTTTTTTCCTAATCATGTTATTTTCATTTTCACTTTTCACAGAATCTGAGTTTTGAGAGTATCTGTGAAAAAAACCCAATTTGAAGAATTAGTCCCTGTAGGATAGATGAATATGTGGGATAGACTTTTTTTTCCCTTTCATCTTTTAGTTCAGTTGATCATTTATTTGACTTGCATGGAGCAACAATGACAGATTAAATATAAGTCTCCAAGTGTCTAGTCCAAGATATTGACATGACCAAAATTTAAGAGGGGGAGAGAAATAAAAATGTGCGATAATATGCCAAATAACTGTGCAACAGTTTATCATGTTCACATCATTCTTCCTATACAGGTTCTTATTGCTTCCTGTTCCACTTCCACTAATTCCATAATTCCTTACTTCTATTTCCCTGCCCTTTTTAATTTACCATGCTTCCCTTAAGGACTGAAGTATTTGCTGAATGGAGATGCTTCTTGCTTTAGAAAAAAAAGTAACTATATTTTATTAAGTATTAAATTTATATTAGCATTATATTCAAGGAAAGGATTTGGGAATTTATATTCCCAAGACAGGGAAGGACTTAAAAAAAACCATTGCTGCATGCTATTTGAAAATGTCTGAAATTTAGTGTGTTTGGAATAATGTCAAACTTCTGCTGTCAAGCACGTAAAAGGCAAGAAAATGCCAAAACCCAGAATCTCTGGTCTCATTTTGAGCATTAATTTTATGGTATAAGCTTTTGTTATGTAGTTATCTAATGCCACATAAACTATTCTGAAATAGTGTACAGTCAGGGGACAAGGAATTGGGAATAACTAGGTGCAACTGTTAGGCTTTACAGGTGCATAAAAATACAGGGCACTTGAGACTGGCTGTTATTCAGATTCAGGAAGGGACTGTTCTCTCCTCCTTATGGGTCCCTTTTCCACTTTTCCTAAATCTATCTGTTTTACCACCAATATGTGGCTGAACTGAAGCCATACCTTTATCGTGTATGTGTGAATGAAAGTTCTTTAGCTGAAGGCAGACTTTGGGATGTGGAAGTAAGGGGTTCACTTCAAAGGGCATACACTCTTTTTGCCAAATATCACATTGTTACACCAAAGTGTAAAAGGCAGAAGTTTCAGTAAATCATTGTCCTGTCTCATTTGCTATTCCATATTAAACATCTTCTTTTGTTGTTTCCTTAATTTATGTGGTGGAATTGTTTCTGTTGTTGTTCCCCCTTATGGCTGTCATTCCTTTTCCTGCCTTTTATTGCTCTTTGGTTTCTTTCTGTGTGACCTATTCAAAAAAGGAATATACCTGTTATTCTATTAATAATAGAATAGATTCTCCCCAATTTTTATTGACATTTTGTTAACTCATAAGTTCAAATGAATGGTTTATGAAGATTGTGGCATTCCCCCACAAAATCACCATGCTGTTGTGATTTTTTGTGTAGGGCATAAATGCCTCTTTCTTCCCATCTCCTTCTCCCTCCCTCCCTCCCTCCCTCCCTCCCTCCCTTTATGTAAATGATTCAGAAATAAAATAAAGCTTCTCAATAAAACATTTACCTGTCAAACAATTGCACACTTTTAGGCTAGTGCAGCCTGCCAATGGTGTTGATTCCACTCCAGAAACTGTGAAAAAAAGAGAATATCTCAGTAATGATCTTCTATTATGATGCTCCTGACATTCTTCAGAATATATTTTGCAAAAGAAAAGCAAAGAAAGAGCTAACAAGAAAAGAAGGTTCTCATCATGCTTCTTCATTCCTTTCTTGCTACTTATGCAAGCAAGGATGTCACTATATGGGAAAAGCTCCAGGACATCTTAAAAAAACCACTATTCCTACAATGTATATAAGGCCCCCTTGATTATAAAATCCAGATCATTGCACAGGTGGGAACAAAGGTCTGAGGGCTACAGAAATTCTACCTTTCAGTAATGCTTCACACTGAAAAGAAACACCTTTCGTAATTTGCCTTGATGTGCTCATTTCATGGGTCAAGGGCCAGGCGTACCTTTTTGCACTCTACTTTGAATTTGTTCTGTGCAGCAGAGTCCTGACCTTCACAGCATATGTGCATCATCATTGGTAGAGAGGCACATCATTCTCATGAAGGTTTAGATTCTGGAAACCAGTGCCTGCTGGTTTACAGTGTAACATGCTTCCTTGATGATAATTAATTGATTTGTTCCTGAACCTGAGTAGCCTCCATGAAATGCAAGGCTAAAATTAAACATCAAATAGCCTGAAGACTCCAGCAAGACAATGACAAGGAAGACTGGGGAGAATGTGAATTAATCAAAAAGAATGGGAGGTCAGATACCACAAATGCAAATTGCTGAATATTTTATATTTTGAGAGACCTAATTTTGTAAATCCTCAGTTTCTTCTGAACCCTTTATTGACCATACATCCAATTCTGTTTTATGTCTTTATCAATGATCTGGACAATGGGGATCAAGTGCCTTGTCAGTCAGCTTGCAGACAGCAGTAAGGTGTGTGGGCGTGTTGGTCAGCTGGGGAGCAAGAAACCTCTGCAGAGGGATCTGGGCAGTCTGGATTAATTGCCCAAGGCCAGTGGTATAAGATTCCACAAGGCTCTGCACTGGGTCATGCACTTGGGTCACAACAACCCCCTGCAGTGTTACAGGCTGGGGTGGAGTGGCTGGAAAGAAGCCAGGAAGGAAAGCACCTGGGGATCCTGCTTGACAGATGGCTGAACATAAGCCAGAGTGGGCCCAGGTGACCAAGAAAGCAAACAGCATCCTGGCTTGGATCAGCAATTGTGGGACCAGCAGGATCAGGGAACTGATCATCCCTCAGTGCACTTGGCAATGGTGAGGTCACAGCTCGAATTCCGTGCTCTGTTTTGGACCCCTCATAACAAGAAAGCCATTGAGGTGCTGGAGCAAGTCCAGAGAAGAGAAACAGAACTGGGGAAAAAAATAGATAACTATTCTTTGATCTTATTACTGTCAACAACTACCTGACAGAAGGTTATAGGCAGGTGGGGGTCAACCTGTTCTCCCAAATAAAAAAAAAATAGGATATCCCATGGGATTGCCTGATCCCTGGAATTGTTCAAGGCCAGTCTGGATAGGTCCCATTCTAGTGGAAGATATCCCTGCCTACAGTAGAGTTGATCTACATGAGCTTCAAGGTCCCTTCCTACCCAAGCCATTCTGTGATTCTCTGATTCTTTGGCTAGTGGAAATGGTCTCAAGCTGTGCTAGGAGCAGTTTAAATGGGATATTAGTAAAAAAGTCCTTGTCAAACCTCTTGTCAAGCACTGAAACAGGCTGTCCAGGCCAGTGGTGGAGTCACCATCTCTGGAGGTGTTTGAAAATCAAGTGGATGTGGCAGTCAGGGACAGGGTTTAGTGGTGGGTTTGGCAGTGTTAGACTAGTGGCTGAACTCACTGATGTTGAGACCTTTTCCAACCTAAATTATGTTAAGATTCTCTTTTTCTATATAGTAGGCAATAAGAAATGCAAGACTGCAAGCTTTTGTCAGATGGTCACATATTTGCATTGTTTTAGTTTTGTGGGACCCAGATGCATGACTCAGAACCTCGAATCCTCATGAAACATTAATTAATTATAAAATTTGTTGTAAGCCTTAATTTTCCAGTGCTTAGTCATAGTTTCCATCTTGTATGGATATTACAACTAGCTGCTAATTGACAGCATAGGCACATATAACAGGACAGCAGTTCAGAAAAACAGTCTAATCCAATTCAGACTGAGACACTTTAAGAATATAGGCTTCAGGCAAAAGCTATATAGGTTCTTTCAACCATAGGTTTTGGGCTTACTTTGTAGTTTCCTTGCTCATCTCAAAGTGACCTCTCCACAAACCAGGGGAACCAGGTTCTTTTGGAACCAGGGGACCAAATATGCAACTACTAGATCCTCTCCTGACCTCTGTCTTTTGCTATTTTTCAGACCAATGCCTGCTGTCTAGGCCTAACCTGAGCTGTCTAATTTAATGACATTGTCAATGACATGGACAAAGGCATTGCATGTTCTCTCACCGTCATTTGCAGATGACACCAAGCTGAATGGTGTGGTTGACATACCTGAAGAACAGAATGCCATTCAGAGGGACCTGGATGGGGTCCATGTGGTCTAAAAAGGGCCTGAGTAAAAGACAAACATTTTAATAGGGCCTATTGCAATAGAATAATGTGAAAAGGTTTGCAACTAAAGCACTGTCAGTTCAGACTAGATATAAGGAAGAAATCTTTTACAATGAGGGTGGTGAGGCTCTGGCACAGGTTTCCCAGACAAGATGTGGGTGCCTTATCCCTGGAAGTGTTCAAGGCCAGTTGGATGCAGCTCTGAGTGACTTGGTCAGGTGGAAGATGTCTCTGCCCTCGCCAGGCAGTTAGACTAGCTGACCTTGAGAAGGTTGCTCCCAAAACAAACTATTCTATGATTCTAAGGTGATTCTGTCAGAATAAGGAGAATATGGATCCCTGGTCCTAGCTAATGATCCTTCTCAACAATGAGAGTTGACCAAGACCGTTGAT
Source organism: Parus major (assembly GCF_001522545.3). NCBI lineage: Eukaryota > Metazoa > Chordata > Aves > Passeriformes > Paridae > Parus > Parus major. The sequence goes on along the minus strand of NC_031799.1, from coordinate 58,897,667 downwards.
TGCACTGAATCTACATTTTGGTATACATGCAGTGTACCATAGTGAAGATGTTTATGTCCTGCCTATGATGGTCTAGAATTAATCAGGGACAATGGAATGATGTCTACACATGAGAATAACAGAAGGAAGAATAATTATACATCTAGGAAATCCTGACTTGCACGATTATATTGTCAGAATCATTGGTCTTAGTTTTGCTCTTTTGAGAGAGAAGGATGAAATTCTTGTATGTTATAAATTTCAGAACAAATGATGCTAAAACTAATTTTCTTTATGTAAATACCTATGGATGGAAATTGGGTGCAAAAGAATTTTTGCTTCTGAGCAAAAAAGAAAATGTGTTGTAAAGGGAAAAGGTATATATTTTGATCAGTGCCTGCAGGATTTAATCATAACCCAAAGGTGCCAATTGCATTTATTTTACAGGATTAACATCTGTGTTCTGGTATGTAATTGGGATTTCAGATTCTATGTGGAAAAGCTCTGTTTATTTTTCCAGCACGATAGATTATTCCCCTGTTTGTGCTAATTGCCCCTCTGCGCATGTAGTGCATATTGTCTAGCTCTCATATTAGATAACTTCATTTGTGCTGTGCTAGTCTCAAACACACCTGTGAAAACCTGTGATAGCTTTTAAAGCTGAAGATGTTCCCCTTGCTTCTTGTAGCACAACAGTCACGACTACCTGAGGTATCATCCTGAAAGGTATGGTAATTACAGCTGAATATACAGAGAAGGAATGCTATGGTAAAAATAACCATTTAACTATGTGAAGCAATCTGGCCTAAACAACAGCAGTTAATGTCATCAACCTCCTGGAATTAAACAGTAGTTTCTACCAGCTCCTTTCCTATTATTTAGACATACATGGTGCTGTAAGTTTAATCTAGTTTTACAAATAAAATAATTATTTTCTTTGGAATGAAACCTTTCTACCCTGGGTTCCTAAAATACCTGGCACTGGACAGGATGTGGAAAGCAAGTGTACATTGAATAAAGAGGCGTGCTTTGGTCTGGGAGAAGCTTGCATAGCATCCACATGAAAAGCTGGTACTAGCTGGAAATGCAAAAGGCCCAAGTCTCAATTTTTTTGTTTGGTTATTTATTGCTTGGGTTGGTGGGGTTTCTTTGGGTTACTGTTTATGTGATGGATTTATTTATGATTGCTAATATCTCTCTACCAAAAACCCCAAAGTACACAGAACTAGGTCCATGCATGGTAAACCTTAAAACTCTTTATCAAAGGACTGCTGTTCATTCTTTTACTGTAAAACCTGAAAATGTCATCCCTGCCCTGATGCTGCTGCTTTGCATCATTCTGACAGCTTGAAACAGGCTTAACTGGCCAATTGAGGATTCCATTTTTAAAGCTATAATGACTCCTGTGATAACCTGCTCTGACTGTTGCCTGAGGGTCAGGGTATGACATGTTGACTTTCCACTAATTCCCTGCCTGCTAGAACAGCCTTGTGGGGTCAAATGCATTGTAAAATGATAGGAGCACAGGCTGCTGTTATACACACCAAGTATCACTAATGTAGGAACAGAGGGCTTGTTAATTAACTCTTTTAGTTCCTTCCAATGGCTTTTGGAAATTCCCAGATTTTGCAACTCTATTCCTCTGTTCTTAAGAACAAATAGATACAAGATACATAACTGTGAGAGAAAAAGACTTCTGGGTCTGATGTTTTATGATACAGTACTATCAGGCCACTTTTTGGTCAAACACCTCTGCAAAATGTCTGAAATTCTTTATGAAAATATGAAAGAAAATTCTGATGAGGAAGAGAATTTAATAGACACTTACGATTAAGGCTATAAATGATTCCACTATGTGCAAAGCTATGCAGACTGAGGCCTGATATCTCCTTCACATGAATAAGTGATTCTTGCTTTTTATTCTGCTCAGTATACACATCTGAGATATTTTCAGTAAGGAGCAAACACATTCTACTGAAAAATATCATCTATTTGTATGGATGCTAAATTCTGACAGTGCCTGTACATATTACAGGCTAGAGAGCTTCTCAGGCTGGTCCTGAGAAAGTAGTCTGGGAAAGAATTAAAACAATCCTCAGGGACACAAAACAACCTTGCAGGTGTTGTTATGTGTTCCTTGTTTTCCTTGCAGGAGAAAGTCAGGGGGGTGGAGTACCCCACTGACCAATGATGGTAATGTAGCAGTTTACTAACCAATAAGAGTTTCCTTTCTGTACTTTCCACGTATCTGTCTATAAAGCAGGCCTGCAAGTAATAAACTAAAGGATCCTCTTGTTCTGACTCCCTGAGAGTCTGTGTCGTTCCTTCCAGCCGTTCCCAATCGGAACGACATATTTGCATCCTTGTAATCTTTGCACAGCTGTATATCATGATTTCCAATCTACAGAGTTCTTCTGAAACTGATGAATCTGGGACACCTGAAAGTCAGCTGAAGGTGTGCAGGCAATGGCTCTGCTCAAGATGCTTCAGTTAATTTCCTGTAATACAGGACTCTGATATGGTTTGTTGATTTGTTATTGTCAAGAAGTGTGCAAGAAGACTAATAACTACAGACAGGCTGCTTCTCTAATCTCTAATCGCCAGTGTCACTGATACCATCCCTTCCTTCCATATGATGTTTTTAATCAGTCTGTAGCTATGTTTTAATGAAAACAGGTTATTTCATGGCACTGGGTAAAGGTGGTTGTTCAGCTGTCTGACTGTGTAGGTACACATAGTACACTAAGCAGAAGTTTTCATTTAAGTAGTGAATTATTTAAATTATTCTATGTGAGGGTATGCAAACAATTTCCTCAGATTCTCTCAATTTTTTTTTATTTTTTATTTTTTAATTAATCTACACAATAGAGAAGAATCAAGAGTTCAGTGCTTTTCTGGGTGTATTTTTGCCTTTGGAACCAGTCACCATTGAGCTCAGATAATATTCATGAGCTTGAAATATCTATTTGCTGATTGTTAGTGACAAGCAAGCTCAGTAAAAATGAAGGGAGTTGGCTTAAGCTGGAAAGTTGCATAGCTGTATGAAAGTATAGAATACAAATTTGAAACTAAGTGTTTCTTCAGGCAGGTATCAAACAAGACATCTCATAGGACCGTGTCTTTGAAGTTCTTAATAGACACTGATCTATATAAATAAAGACAAAAAGGTATGCTAATAGCCATTTGAAGGATATTTTTTGTGTGAAATATCAAAGTTAAATGCACAACAAATATAATGGAAATGTCATTATACTATTAATATAATAATTAAGAGAGGTTCTGTACCAATTAAGAACTGGCCAAAATATTGTGTCTATTTTACTCTTACTAGCTTGTCCAACTTCAGCAAGTACTCTATTTAAAATCATGAGCAGAAAGAGGAATATTGGGAAGTACTTTGAATTGCTTCCTTTCCTATTACATGGTAAATTTTTATTTCTCTAAAGGGCAGAGCCATTTGGGCTGTTTCCCATTTATATTTTTAAAAGGATGATAAAAAGGGTCATTCTGAAAGCCTTTGTTTTCTGTGTGCCACTAAAAATATGGTTATTTTTTGCCTCCCAGACTGTTAATTCGGTGACAGATAGCAGTGTTATATTTAAAGGTAGCCCACCCAGCTCTGCCCCCTTGTGAGAACACCCCATGTGTGGGTTGGTCAGATGATAACCATGTGGAGCTCTGTGTGGGCCCTTAGTCAAATCGGTGTGAGTATCGTTACTCAAATGAGTATTCATAGCCACTACTTGCTTTATTTTTTTCTGGAACAGCAACAAAATGGCAGAGACGACAGCTGCCACATCATATACATACACACACTCCTACACAAACTATGCTTTGTACATCAGAAGCAGCATAAATACCATGGCATGTGGCAGTTACCATGGAAACGTGTTTTTTTAATGAATAGCAGATGGAATAGGCATGTAAAACTTACATAAGTTGTTAGTAATTTGTAAGTTACTGCAGACCAGCTACTGCAGTAAACTTTTTGTTTTCACTGTTTCTATTTTTTCCACATACAGTGTTCAGTCATTTCTTTTCTTCCCACTGAGTTTACCCTGATCTGGAATGCAGGCTATGGTGGTGCATAATAAGTAAAAATGGCTAATTTTTTCTGTGGGTGAGGTTCCATAATACAGGCGACACAGGAAATAATATGGTTTAACACTGTTAAAAAATTTATTTTTACGGAAATATTTTGATGTAATCTTTAATGGGAAAAATATAAGACATCACAAACACATAGAAGCATTTACTTTTTAGATGCAAACTCTTTCTGAGTGGATAGTTAATGTTAAAAATGGTGGGGACTAGTTAAACAATCTTCATAAAAAATAATGTTTTGATTGATATTCTGACCACAGTTTGTTAGGAGACAGAGGTTAATAACTTACTGATCAACAGGAAAACATAATAGAAGATGCCCCTATTTTTAAATTTTCAGCCTGTAGGATGCTGAAAGTGCAATTCTTCCTCAAAATTTGAGGTCTGACCTCCTTGGAAGATGTGAATAGCTGATGTGATCTGATCTTTGTAGGTAAGGACAACACTAAATAAACAACTGGAGTTAAAATGAAGACTCCTTAGCGGCATGAATAGCTCACTCACCTTCACCATTTCCCAGTCACACCATACAGGATTAAATAAATTATGACTTAGGTTTATAAATTCTTTTTAAGAATATAAGTTAGATTCTTACATCTTACTTACATCAACATTGCTAAATGTTTTTCTGACCTGGACTGTGCACCCTGTAAAAAACACATTATTTCAGGAGAGACTGGTACTAATAAGAAATAAAGGGATCAGATTCTTTCCCCAAACAGTGGAATGACTTCCCGACATGTATATTGTTCAAAGACAATAACAAATATTCAAGTTACCAGTTTCTAAGCAGTCGCTATAAAGGGAGGTAACAGATACATAAGGCTAAGATTTTCAGACAGCTGCTAAAAAGTTCCTGCTCTTGAATTCATCCAGCTACCCTTGGTGTTAGATGGGTTTGAGATGTGAAAGCCCCTTAGGCTCCTCTAATTCTGGGTTACAGGAATGATCTTGTTCCCTGAGGCTTAATTCTTCAAATTCCCTTTTCTGTTCTTTCTCCCTTTGTCTGGAAATTTGATGCCAGTCTCCCTACTGAGGAATGTTCCCTGTTGTCAGTGTGGTGCTCAGGAGTGACAAAAGCTACCTCTTTATTTTTATATTGTTCACTGATTCCTAACTACTCCTAGCAGTACTGGATCTTTGTTTTCTGGATGATGTCAATCTTCCTTGGGTTATAAACCCAGTCATGCCTTCTGCAGCCCTTTCTCCAACTGCTCCAGCATCAGAAAATCTTCCTTGTGTTGGTTGCTGGCTGGCATTGCTGCTTCTCCAGGATGACTCATTTATTTTTTCTGTCCATTACAGTGATGGTCCCAGGAAGGTTTATGGCAAAACACAGTCATCAAAGAATAGCTTTGTCAGAAGAAACCCCGTGTCTCTATCATCTTCTGGCTGAGGCACACTGGACTAGTATTTCCACTGAGTTCCAGAATACCCAAAAATCCTTTTTATCATTATAATCATGTTTATATTGTTTATTTGTTTGTTTGGTTTTAATTTTATTTTTTTATATACCTACTGCTGAGAATTTGTGCCAAAAAGAACAAGTTTATCACCAAAGAGAAAGTAAATAAATCAAGCTCTTCCTTTTTTACTGTTATTGAGAACACGAAAGTAATTTTTTTTATTCTCCAGGGGATATATTTTCAAAGCAGTAAAATTAAGAATACCATTCCCATGCATTAACCATAACTTAAGATACTCAGGTAGATATATGCTAATTGTTCCTTCTAATGTTCCAGGGAAGTTACAGCTAGATAAAATGAATACTTGATTTAGGCCTCAGAATTTAAAGTCTTAGAAGTTATTTTCACCCACGAAACAGCAGATAAGAGTAATTACTGCCGTCTTCTTATCTCTTTTACCAAAGTAACCCTTCATTCTGTGGGAAGCTAAGTAAGAATTAAATGTTCCATCTTCATGATGGTTGCATGTATTTTTAAATTTACATTTTATTAACAGAGTAATTGTGGACTTAAATTTTGTTTAAATGGTATGCTTCATATAACTGCTACGTAGCTGTTATACAATTGTAGAGGAAGCTTTGCAAGACATTGAGACACTAATGGCTTTTCAACCTCAACAAGACACCTAAAATAAAAAGATGTGAGAGCCTCGTAATTAAAACAATCTTCTCAGTGAACTGTTGATACAGAAAACAATCTGCTCTCCTTTACATTTTCCATATTAATTTACTGAAAAATTATGACTATTATGTTTTGTGAAGGTGCACTTTGGCAATTTTTATGTTACTGGGAGCACTTTAACTCACAGTTGTGCTAGAAAATTGTATTGAATATTTCAATTTATCAGTATTAGTGTGAACTAGAAGTATATTGTTAGACTTCTCTATCACTGTTCCGAGGATCCCTCCAAAATTCCTTCAGTAACCCAAAAGCTCTGATCAGAAAAGCTCTCGTCATTATCTACTTGATGTCCAAAGGTCTTAAAAGCAGTAACTGAATGCAGCAGTCGCAGCTCTGGAAGCCAGTTTGATCTGGTTTCCTGTGAATTTTTATCTATTCTTCTATTTTCTAGCTATCCCATCGTCTTCTGTATGCAGGGAACATTTTCCAGCACCTCTGAAGGAGTGTGCTTGAGCTGCATCCTTTGGAGCAAGGGCTGTGAGAAAGGAGAAGGGAGCTCCCAGCCCCACTCCTATACTCCCATGTGATTTGTTCAGCTGAGAACTGAATATACCATTTAGAGTCTGTCTCATTTCCTCCAGAGGCCACATCAGCCATTAAGTCTTTCCTTTGTATAACAGTACCAGGAATCAGAGCATCCTGTCAGACTACAGCTGTGGCCTCCAGAAGTGGAGGATGTGGGAGTAGACCATGAGATTGTTCTCAAAAAGTCTAAAATAGTTGGGGTAAAAGAACATAAAAACACAAAACAGAATTAAGAACACATACCACCGGCAAGTCCCCTCTTAACAGTACAATACCAATACTGAAAGAACATTACAGGAGGAAGGTGGATCTGGATAAAGTATAGGATCAGAATAAAAGGAAGTCACCTTGGTTGCAATAGTTGAGTTCAGATGGCACAAGTTGCCCAATAAACTTTTGTCTGTGTTAAAACAAAATATTTCCATATCAATTAATTACAGCACTCACAATCAAACTTTTACACATTTTCATACATGAGAACACTTACATGCTTTCCTCCCATCAACCAATCAATGGTGCAAGCTTGAATCTAAATTAACTAAAGGCTAAAAAGAATGGCCTTAAAATATTAAATTTGGTCATTCATATTAGGGTCTTTGGGGCTTTGCTGAGTGTGAGTCATATTTCAGTTCCCATTAAAAATGTTCAGCACTGATTTTGTATCACTAGCCTAAAAAACCTTATCTGAGACTACTACCACTAAGGTCAGCAGGGTAGCATCTCTAAGTTTACTGCACCATGTTGCTTCTCTCCTCTTCAAAGACTAGAAAAAAAATCTATGTATAATTTTGTGTTACAACTGTTTCCTATCATTGTCGTCTTCCATGCACTTAGTGACATGGCACTAATCAGCACAATATTTACCCTCTTACTACACCAGCTACAAGCTGGGCACACTTCATATGCTGTGCAGTGATGTGTATCATTGGTACTTGCTAAGTGGGAATTGATAGCGACACCAAAATGATAATGGTTTATCTTCATGTGCATACTTATCAAAAATTCTTTGTAGCCACAGATGAACAGTCTCCCAGAAATGAAATAAGACCTGCCTGCTGCATTACTTATGAGGCACTCTGCCATCTCAGTAGGATCTCTGACTCTCAAAATGCTTGGAGTGTCTAATAATTAGATTTGGATAATACTTTCTCTTCCAGGCATCACGTTTTATTTTAGCAAGCATTTCCCTCCCCAGCAGTGCCATTGAAATTTTGAGTTAGGAGAGACACAGAGCATGGAGAGGGGGGAAACCCTTAAAAATGTTCCTTGGGGCGTGGAGTCTGCCTAGGAAGAAAAAAGTGTTACAAACTTCTCTGTTCTTCATGTGGAGTTGCAGAAGGAAATTAGCTCATTTGTAATTTCAGTCAGTCCCCCCATCCCAACACACAGACTCCATTAATAATGAGTTGAGAGAAAAGAGATCCAGCATGCCTGCCTGCTCAAATAGAGCGTGTACTTAATAATCCTGCTCTTACAAGTCTCCCCAAACCTGCATGCCATGCCTCCAGGGACTCTGCACTGGAGCTCTGTGGTGTAAAGATGCCACCACCCCCATGCATCCCACAAAAGTCTTCCTGAGAAGAGCACATTAGACTAGAAAGCCCCTACATAATTAGGCAATGTGATCTTGCATAAAAAAGGGGCAAAATACTGTTCAAGTTTGCAAACAGCACCTCTGCTGTGCACATTCCAGCAGGTGCTGGTGAAACCATGCATCAGCATTTGTTCTGTGAGTGTAATGGGAAAAAAAATGGGCAAGAAAATGCTGTCTACAAGTTGGGGGGCTTGGGTTTTTAGGGTTTGTTTTGAGCTAATGAGGTCATCTCTGTGTGTCTTATTGAGTGAGACACAATTTCTGGTATTTTAGTACATTTATTAAGTAGTATGTGTGTTTTATTATTTTTTGATGTTTTCTTAAAATTACAGGGTACCAAGCACTTTGGACCCTGTAACGCAAAGATGATTCATAACCCTTAAATTCTGCCAAGTGTAGTATACTTAAGGAATAGGTTTATAGATTCATGTTTTTTTTCATCCTGTATAAACCAAAAACACTGTAAGCTAAAACTAGTATACAGACAGTGGTAGACAAACTAGATGAGGCTGTGAATATTCACTGATAGTACAGATAAAGAAATCTAAAATGACTAGGAAAGAATTGCAGAGACCATCAATCTTTTGGTCACTCACAGGGGTCAGAAAGTAATTCATAACTATTAGTTCTTAACATTGTGTTACTTAATAAACTCTGTGTGCTTTATTTATGCCCTTGCCCAGAACAGAGAATAGTTTTACTATACAGCTTCATATATGTTACAACATTGCAACTTCTCTTTGTATCTAGAAAGAAGCAGGGAAAAGTTGTGGAAGACCTCTTACAGGAAGAGAAAGTAAACAATTATTGGTTGGAGCAAATAAAGTCAGCCTGTTCTCCCTCGCTTTTTCCATTCTATTCCATTAAATAAAGAAAACTTTTGTCTCACCATTTGGCTGTGTATGTGGATGCTCCTAGTAGACTTACATACATGAAAACTAGCTTAATCAAGATAACTGGTAAATCTACGCATAACAATCATCTTGAAAAGCATGCATAAATAGGCACATTAACCAAAACCCTGGACAAATCACAAATGTGTTGAAATAAGTAAGTAATATAATGAAACTAAAAATACAACTGCTTTAGATGGGAATTATATTCTTATGATCTTAAAATATTCCTTTAATTTGAACCATGATGCCCCTAGTACAGAAAGAAATCTAACTGCTGCTGCACATGTGTTAAATTCATGTAATGAAAAGAAGCCCCTTTGAGGATCTGCCTGTCACTGAGACACATTTTCTCTACCCAGCCCAGCAGCTGATGCAAGTTTCAGCCATAACCAGCTCAAAGCAAAAAGTGAAAGCCAACCAGTACTTGAAGCCAATTGTCTGAACAATAGACAGCACGTCACCATATGGGACAGCTCTTGAACATCCTGTTCTCACAGGCTCAGCATGAAAGCCACAAGAAAGCCAATGACTGGAGAGTGTGACTATTCCTGCAAAGAAAATATAAATGTCAATAAACAAGGGTGTCTTCAGTGGCATGTCAGATAGTGGTCCACCTGGAAGCATTAAAAAGGTCGACAACAAGTTTATTTTCTCATGACATATTAACCGTTGCTATGCCAAATTCTTGCTTTCCCTCCTGATTTCAAGAGGAAAGAGTCAATGCCTCTTTCACCAAGGCCAATCCTGAGAACAGTCAAAAGAGAGTAACATTTTTAAAAACTAGTGAAATTCTTCTTTTCGGCTAGGAGGTTTGGCTCACACAAAGGTGTGAGGACAAGGAGGAGAAGAACTGGCATCAGGTAATATTTTATCTGGTGTGTTTTGCTCCTGTGCAAAGTTCCCATGGTATCAAAGGCCCATGAAAGGGCATTGCCACATGCATGGTACCACAAAAACATGCCCATGCAAAGGTCTACTGCACCTAGCTCTGAAGATGACACATGATGTTCACATGTCTCCATTTTCAGAAGGGTCAAATGTACCTTTTAAAGAAAATCCTGTACTTTCAAAGCTGTCAAAGTTTATACTCACTATGGCACTGGGAAGCTGTGCAGGATCTTCCACCAAACAAAGCAGCTACATTCAGATAACAGAAAGTAAAGATGATATTAAAGAAATAACTTTCAGAAAATGAAAAACATTTACTTCCAGTGTTTGAAAGTGCACACACAAAAAAATATAAAACACAAGGTTGGGAATTGCTGGTGCAAAGTATGTCGTACACTACTTTATCAGTAGTGTTTTAAATTGACATAAAGCGTCATGAGAATGACATGCTTACATTTGAAATGCTCCTGATTCACATAAACCAAGGTGACACCAGGTGACAAGTGACATCCAGGCTGCTGAAGTGACACCTGTTTTCCTTAACCAGACCTTAAGGTCCAGCCCTCCTCACTGCAGAAGGGGAGGTAGATTGTGGGAGGAGTCTTTACTGGGGCTGATGTCCTTAAGATTTATATCCTGCTCCTGGAGGGTGAGAAAGGAGACAAAGGCAGCTCAGCATAACTCAGTAACTAATTTTTTCCACTAAGCTCCAGTTTTTTTCCATTAAACATCAGACATCTCTGTACTTGTACAGTCATGTCACTCCTGGACCTTATATCTATGTTTGCCTCCTGTACCATCTGAGCCAGCAGCAAGACTAGTGCTCTTACAAGAGAAGCAGACTGTGTTTGGGTGGGAGAGGGGTTGTGGTATATTTTAGTGGTGTTAATATGTGTGTAGACCTTTAGACATTTCACACAACCACTACTCTTTGTGTGAAGGCAGTTGTGTTAGTGCCCCACACATGCTTCTATGATTCTCAGGTTCTATGCACTATATACCCATTATTCAGTTAGTGAGGTATTTCTATGCATTAATAATATTTTGGGAATGAGGGGAATGAATGTAAAGTAAAAAATCATAGTGTGCATGTGATTAGTCTAGATTTGAAGTTAGTTCTTTTCCTTCTTGCATTATTCAGGTTGCAAATCTCCCTTTCTGGTTCTGAAGGATATTTCTTTATGCTTTTAGAAGTATGCCTTATCATTTGCTAAATGCTTTATCTTACCTCTTTCCTAAGCAAATGAAATCCTTCAGGAGATTAACCAAATTCCCTACACTGCCCAGTAAAATTACTGTGCATATATGAAAAAATACATACATACATATATGTTTATACATGCATTTGTATATATATAGTGTATTATATATGTCTAAAAAATGCATATGTACAACAGAATCACAGAATGTTTAGGGTTGGGAGGGATCTTAAAGATCTTGTTTTCACCTGTTGCCCTGTGAGTCCTGTTCAACCTGCCTTTGAACAATTCTGGGGATGGCACAGCCACGGCTTCTGTCAGCAACTTGTGCCAGGACCTCTTCACCCTCAAAGGGAAGAATTAATTAAAACTTTTTTGGTAGAGAGTTGTGCATCCACCATGAACAGTTAGCTCTGAAGAAAAAATGCCATGTACATGAGGTCACTTACTGAAAGGGAGTGTTGCAATAACTGTCTGAATTCTCTATAGAAAGAGGCTTTTGAGGGGAATCATCAGTTCATGGGCAGCTGGGGATCAAATCTCTGCTTCCTCTGCAAAAGAGAACATATAATGTTGGAAACTTGCAGAGGCATTTAGATTACTTTAAAGTTATCTGTGCACTGTTGTGACATAGAAATTGCTGGAAACTGGCCTATTTCATCATGTAGCCAATGCTTATGGCTTGAAGAAGATTGATAATTCTGTATATAACATGAACACCTTTTCCACACCCCCCAAAAAATCCTCTTTATTCAAGGTGATATGCCTTTCTTAAGAGAGAATTAGAAGAATTAGTTTGGGAACCAGTTTTGATCTGGGCTGTTTTAAGGTTACACAAATGCGGCAGTAGTGACTGCTTCTCCTAATCCCATTCCACCTGCCTGAGGCCAAGGAGAGCTCATACTGTTGTTTGACCCTCATCTTGGACACAACTCTTACCCTGCAAAAGTGTGGAAATCTGCCTTTGTCAGAGGGCTAGATAAGTCATGACCCACTCTAGCTCCTGGGATGCGTGAGGTAGGCTAAGGGTCCTCTAAATAGTTCTTAGCATTTTGTGACACCAATCTGCAGTGTGGGGGGAGTTAAGAGAGGGTGGACTGTAGATTGGTGCATCCTTCCAAGTCATGTTCAAAAGCAGTTGTGCTGGAAGACTAAACTCCAGGCCCTTGTTTCCCTTTTTCCAAAAATCAGGCAAGTTAGCTTGAAAGACCCACAGGCACTGGTCAGCTAACTGATTTCCTCTAAAGACAGAGATGGTATGTTCTCTCACAGGACCTGTATTATAGGCAGAACTCTCTTCATACCAACATCTCACAGAGGTATAGGCATCCTTTTAGCTACCACAAACTCCTAGAGATCTTGTTGGTCTTCTCTCATCCCTATTCTTTTTGTTATTTTTTCCCCCATTGATCCTATTGACTATAGTTTGTGCTTGCTAAAGAGGGCCTCTGTCTTTAGCCTACTTTGTTACTGAAGAAAATTATGATGCTTTAATTATTTGGAAGAGAAGAAGGTTTTCCACACATCCATTTAAAATATCAGCCACATAAATGCCTCTGATATTACAGAAATTGAAGATTTTTGTATAGGACTAAATAAAAATTTTGGATGAACTTCACACCCAGACAGACAAAAATGTCATTTCACTGACTGAATAAAGACACCAGAGAGATGCTTGAAATAGAGAGGATAAACTCCCCAGTGCCTGAAATCCCACATATTTTTCTTATTGGAAGCAGTAGTTCCCAGCAGGATACTGATACATCCCATTAGCTACGCTGTTCTTGGATGCATATCCTAGGTTTTCTACAGTAATTTCCAGACTTGAGCTCTCATGTCTACAATGAACTCTTGATATTGACAAACCAAACAGAACAAGGGCTGAAAGGTTTCCAGATCCTGAGCCCAAACAAGAAAGCCAGGCTGTGATTTCAAAATCAAAGCCTTTTGCTGATTATCTTTCCAGTAAACTACTCTCCTTTGAAATAAATTTGTCTTTAGAGTGCAAACATCTAATTTTTTTCCTCCTTGGTTTAATTAGTGTTAGTGGAGAGAAGTGCACACGGTTGAGGATACAGAGTGGAAAGAATGTAGATAAGGGTCTTCGATCACTCTTCACATGGCTGCTTTAAACCAAAACGAAGTTGGTGCTTTCTCCTTTGCTCTCAGTTCAGCTGAAAGTTGCATGAGCAAGACAGAGCCAACTTTCCCCAACAAGAAGTGGAACTGCACAAATTCATCCCACAAAGCTACATGGCAATCAACAAAATAATGTTTTTGCACTTGAGAATGTGTGACTTGATTGATAATATCTAATTTTACATGACTTTTAAGCAAAACTGACAGAAAGATGGGGAGACTTTTAAGGAGCAATGGAAGAATGAAAAGCTGAATGAAGAAAATTGTGCTGCACATCATCTTGTCTTATTACTGTTAACGCCAGCAGTCATAATCAAGAGTTTATTGTACAGGGCAATCTGGATGATTAGAAACTGGATTCAAGTTCATAAAAAACATCTTGACATAAAACTCTTTTATATTTCACCAGTAATACCAGGAGGCAAATTCATTCCCTCCCTCTGCAGCCTCTTTTAATTCAGTGGAATTATACCAGAGATAATTTTAGCCAAGTATTATCAGGATTCTTCAAAAATTCAAATTAATGTACATTTGCAGAAATATATTTTGTCACAATGAAAGGTATTGATACTGTGAACATAGGTTATTCCTTCCTCTAGCACTTGCATATTTTAAACTTGGAAGAAATAGAATTCAAACAGCAAAAAAACAAAAAAAAAAAGCCCCCCCCAAAAAAACCAAAACAAACCAGAAAAACCCCAAAGCCCAGAAAACATAACTGCAGGGTCCATTCAGGTTATTTTGTTTCATTGTCTATTGCAAATATAGAAAGACTCACTTCCCTGTTGTTATCTCTCAGACTTCTCAGGAGGACCATATCAGATTAAAATGAGTAAATAGGAAGATATTGCTAGAAATGTGGCCATGAAATGAACTGTCTGTGCTTTTAGAGACAGCATCCAGACACTTGAAAGGGGTCACCCTGGAACTTTTGTATTATTGTTCCATTCAAGAAGATTCCCACATTGTCTTTCTTCCTACAGATTCTTTTTCTCCTCCCCTTAAATTTTTTTCCCTTCTTCCTCTCATCAAACCTCTTTTGTCCCTTTACTCTCTGTTTTACTTTTTTTCTATCAAGATAATGTTCCCTGCTCAGTTGAAACCCTCATTGCTCGTCTCTGCTTTTTCCCTACCTTTAAAGTAAAATCTTTCTTTACTACTTCTTTAACTGTCTTCTGCTTTGGCCTAAGTGGTGGTGGCTTTATCAGGCTGTCTAGTTCTATAATCTCCTTGTAGCAGTCAACTTAATTGTTTTACACTTTAGTGACTCTGGTAGATTTTTAGTAGCTACTATTGGCTCATGATGAATTTGCTGCTAGATAGCTTTTTGGTAACATTGCTCCTCTTCTCCAGTTTAGTCAAGCATTCAAGAATGAGGGGAGGGACTTGGGGCGCTATGACTCCACCAAAAAAGAAGCATTGAGGAAAGAGACTTGCACAAAAACTTGTGCCTCTGCTTCATGGGTCAATAATGTTTTGTGGCATGATATACACGTACCATGTGGTTATCCAAGCCTTTGTACTATAAATACTGCTGTATTAAAAGTATTTCATTCTTTGAAAATGCAGTCATGTCTGGAGTAGTATATGGGTACTCTGTAACAATGAATAGCAGCCCGGTGTGACAAGATAGGAAAAGAACAATACTTTGAGAAATATATTTTGAGTCCAGCTGAATAATATTGAAAACTACACCTGTGTACTCTCTTAGAGCTGCAAATTAGGCTCTATGTGGTATTTACACAAACTTGAAGCATCTTTCAGATTAAATGCCTGGGCCTATAATATGAAAAAAAATCTCTCGGTGTCACTGTCACAGAGCTGCATCATATTTATTTTTACATTGAAACATCCATTTTGTGAACTTGCAGACACCACAGATGGAGATTTGAATGTGGTGTGATACAGCACATCAGGAGCTAGTTAAGGTAATTGTTTTGCAATCTGCAGTTTACTCCTGTGAAAAGATCCCTGACACTTTGGGTAGGAGATTAACCCCTGTGTGTCAGATTCATTCCAAGTTCAGCTGTGCATAAATGGATTGTCTCTGTAGATGTTGATCTCTCTTTTCACTTCACATGCTCAAAACTTTTTGTGTTGCTTCTAAGAGGCTGGTATGAACATCCCAACCACAGATTTTATTAATTTAAGAAATAACTGGTATTTCTACCAGTAAGCTTCAGAGGTTCTATTCCACAATGGAAATAACATAAAACATATCCAAAACTGTGCTTCATGTTGCCCTTTTTATGTATCAATTTATTAGCAAAATAAATCCATGATACTAAATCTCTATGCAGTTAGCAAATAATTTAATTTTTTAAAATTCCTTTTTTTCTACTTGAAGACTCAATGCCACCTTTCTTTATCTAGCTGATAAATTCTTTAAATAGTGAAATAGATGTGCTAGAGCATATTCAGATAAGTGTTTTTGTTCTCTGAAAGATTCATCTGGCCCACAAAACTATCTTAAGGCAGGAAGCAAAGATACATGAAGAGCAGCCCTAGGCTGCTGCTCTCATTCAGAGATAAAGCTCACCATAGGAACATTTCTTATAGTATATAACCCATACAGCACAATGGAATCATAAATGTCCCTGCTGAGAAACCATGCACTGAACACCACAGTACATCAGAGGCAGTAAATGTAAATTGTATATGCCCAAACTATTAAAATTCTTAACTTACCATCCCATATACCGTGCAGACCCTCTGTGCAGTTAATTAAACCAAAATCAGAGATAGAATAGCCACTGAAAAGTCATAGTGATTGAGTCCAGGCTTTTCCGGGTACCACTGTGTTTCTTTTAGAAATATTAAGAAATTCTAAAAATCATCAAAGGTTTCACTTATGCTCATTCTTTATTATAAGATTTACAGTGACTGTAAGATGGTCGAGGGAGAAATTAGTCAGAAAATAGTGTGCAAAGCCTAATGAGCAAACAAGATTTCCCTGCAGTTTATTTCTTCTTTTCTGTCTTAAAATAGTTGTTTAATACTAGAGAGACTGAAGCAAGGGGAAGATGGTGGAAGAGGGGAAAAGAGGAGGAATGTTAAAACTAGTTTTAATCACCTTCATCTACCTAGCCAGGAAAAGAGCAGCGTATGCTGGTGCAGATACTGCTGCTGACAAGCTCCCTCTCACAGCTGCACTCACCAGGAACCTGTGATTCACAGCTTTATGGCAAAGCTGACAAAACCCCAATCCTCCGTCCCATTTGCAAGACAAAAGAACACTCCCATAGATCAGGCTTTTGTGACTCTTTGGCTCTTCTGCTTCTGCCAGGTGCAAATGACTTCTCATGTAGGCCAGAAGTACACTTTTTCTTTCTGACTTGTAGCTTTCTAAGAAGTTTGAAGCATGTTTTTCCATTCTGGAGAGCCCAGTGACTTATTTCTCTTTTAGGCAGCATCATGCTGGTTTGGGGGTGTTTTTGGGGGCTTTTGTTTGGAGCGTGCTCTGTTTCTAAGGCTGCTGCCTTGGCAGCGTGTCAGAAACTGCTGCGAACTTACTGGTTTTGGATAAAAGCAGTAAAGATGAATGAGGCTATGAACAAGCCTTGTTAACTTTGGAGCTTTACCACCCTTGAGTTTAGCAGGGTAACACAGTTTTCCTTTCAAACATCACATTTCAGCCTAACTCTGCAGAAGCCAATGGAGAGACACAACAGGCTGAACCAGGAGAAGCTGCTGAATGAGTGCATTGAGTGCATTAGGTGGATATATATATAATTGATAAAAATTGTTTAAACAGTTGCTCATTTAGTAACTATTTTTTTTTTTTTTTAAGAACATGAAGTGCTCTATAGTCATGCTGGTTTGACAGAAAGGAGAAATAATAGTCTTAACACCAGAGAGTGTCTCTTACTTCTGTTTAGGTTTACCACTCTGGAGTCCAGTGTGAATTGTTCCCAATAAACAAGCAGGGGTCAGTCTTTTAACAACATAGTTGTGGCAGCTCAGTGTGTAGTATTTACCTAGGCTGTAAGAAGAGGGGTTTTAGATTTCTGTTTGCCTTTCAGGGATTTGAGGTCCTATAAAGGAATATTTTCTATTGGCAATGGAGTGTTTTGTGGTGGTATGCAAAAAAATTTAAGTCTGGAAACTAGATTAACAAATGAATATCACAGTGTGTTCAAAGTAAGTGCTGGCAGAGCTGTTGCTGCAGTGATATGGCATCCTAGGCTGGAACTGTCTTGGGCTTGAGGCAGGTGGGATTCATCTCAATCCATTCAGATAGACATATGCAGAATTCCCCTAAAGTCCCAAGTCCACGTGCCTAATTGTAGCAGTAGGTCTCATAAGACTTAAAATGTAGTCCTTTATCATCTCCAATTTAATTTTTTCAGTGGTTATCCTGAAAAGTCAGGTGTTAGACATGTTAACAACTGGCATCTGCATGTAGTTTTCTATATTTGATTTGGATGCTCTAAGAGCCGTTGCCAGGCAAGCGCTGTAAAAAATTGCTGTGCATTTCTTTTAATCAATGAATTGTAAGCTAATTCACATTTAATGGGTTTACACTCACTTTTTTTTGTCTACTTTTCACATATTTCCTAGAAAATAAGTCTGGTTGCTGAAAAATTTGTGGAAGCAGAAAAATTCTAAGTGAGAAAAATATTTGTAAAAGCACGTTTTCATTCATCAAGAACCTTGCTGTAAGAACAATCCTATCTATTCAGAGCCCTGAAATATGCCAGGTAGCCTTTACTTAAAGTTGATCTATTGTGGAGGTTTGACCACTTATAAACAACCTAAAAAACAGCATAGCAGAGGCTTTAGTAGTCACTCACATATCACCTTGCTGCATCCACATCATATTACAGATCATTGAGCCTCACCTCTGTCCCTGGGAAGATCATGGAGAAGATCCTAATGACAACAATTTTTTATATTTTATTTTTTTTATTATTATTATATAAGATGGATTTGTTCCATTTAAAGAATGTAGAGTTTGAATTCCCCATACTCTTGCTGGGAGGCTGCAACAACAACTGAGAAGACCTAATGGTCACTCTGTGTAGAGACAAGAACAAAATACAGGGAGGAGGAGGAAATTTTCAAAAGACAAATTTTTGCTGTTATCTTTCTTGTCACTCTTTATTTATGGCATTATTAGTGCATAGCACTTATATCAAGTCTTTTGTTATCAGATGTCTCTCATTATGCCCTTGTTGACCAGGCCTAAATGTAAGGAAACAAAAATGTGTTTCTTTCCCTTGAATTTTCTTTCAGCATCTGTTTCTGCAGTTTAAGTCCTTGGGCCAGAATTTTGGTCTCACTTGTTGCTGCCACTTGGTCCTGAGCTGCCATTAAGATCATTGTAGCAATTGTTAGCAAAGTCTACAGTATAATTAAGTGTGGAGTTTCCAAAAGATCAGAGAGTTCTGAGTAATGAACAAATGCTACTGCTACCCTCACCTAAGAGCTGATGTTTGTCAGAGTGCAGCTGGATGAATTTATGCTGGATTATCCAAAATAAAAAGATCTGTTTAATAACAGTCATAGAAATAAATTCCTATACTTCACACCTAGTATATTTGTATAGAATGACAATCATCTGTGTCTGAATGTAGTCTGAAGCATGTGTATTTTCCACTTGTTCAATTTCAGATTTTATTTCCACTAGCCTCTCAAGTTTGATATGCCTTCAAATGTTTAATGTCCAGTGATATTGTAATCCACAGCACTTCTCTAATTTCCTTTTTTGATCATCAGATATCATTTTCACTGAATTCAAGAAATAAGACAGAATATTTTACCCATTACTGAGTAATATTCTGCCTTTCTTAGTCTTCTTTTTCTTCTGTCTCTACTTAAAAGGCTTTGCTTTATCATTGATGCAGGTTGATAAATTTGTTGTGGAGTTGTGCACATTTTACAAAAGTGACAAGTTCATTGTGTGGAAAAAAACCAGAACCTTCATCAGGCTCCAGACCTGAGACCATCTCGTTTCCAAGGCTGTCAAATTATCCCAATATACTGCAGTTTATCAAACAATTTTCTCATTATTCCCCATCAGTTTCAGATGCAGAAAACCTGCCAGTGCTTTTTGTCTTATTGGTTTAAATTAAAATGTAGAGTTTCTCACGAGTGAGTGGAAAAACCATTGAATGGTTCATATTAAAATGATGTTTTGGCAAAGAACCCAAAAGTACCTATGGATACTTGGTGTGTGCTCTCAGTGAAACATTAAGCTTTTGGCACAAATGCTTCCATGTTATTTTTTTATGCCATGATATGATAATCACTACAACACTACAACAATACTTAAATGCTGACACAACTGAAAATATTGTCAGTTAGGACTCCCAGGCATTGGCAAGCTCTTTGTTATATTTGCAACCTAGCACTCTCTGTGAGCTTCACAAAAATGTTCATCACTTTCCATAGAGGTGGAGGAAAATTAAAAAAGAAACAAATTGCTTCCCAAAGTGTTGAGTTGAAAAGAATATCACAACAAATGGAAGATCTGTGGTATGTCAGAAACTTTTAGTTTCTTCCTTCCAGGGTTTTTTTCTGGATTTATCTCTTTAGGTGCAATCCATTTCCATTCCACCATTATGTAATCTATAATTTAAATTTATGAGACAAAACTTTAGTCTTGCCAGGGGAGCAGCTGGAGAGCTCTATTCCCTTTGCCATAGAAAATGTAGATGTGTGGAACGTATTGTGTCTGACAAGGTCTGTTGAAAGTATTCCTATATTTTCTGAAAAATATCCATCAGCATATAATATTTATTCCTCTTTCAGTTCTTCTGCAAATAATTTACAGTCCCTCAGAAAGGAGTGAGTTTCTTGCTGAGGCAGCACCACCTGTATGGTTTTCCCAATCTCAAATCCAGTGCTCCAAAATGGAGGATTTCACAGGGCTAATGGAAAAAATGAAGGAAGCACATGCAGTCAAACGTAGAGAAAAAAATTTCTCCTCATAACTGGGTTGTTATAGTTAACATTGCCCCACAATAACAGTTCTATATGACATTTACTGCAGGTACAAAAAGACCTCTCAGACATTTTCACTTGCATTTTATTGACCAAGCAAACCCCATCCTTTCCCATATAGTTGTGCCCTTTAATAGGTTTAGATTAGATATTAGGAAAATATGTTTTACTGTGGGGGTGGAGAGGCACTGGTGCAGGTTGCCCAGGGAAGCTGTGGCTGCCCATCCCTGGATGTGTCCTTTGAACAACATGGACTGTTTAAAGCTGCCAGTGCCCACTCTTCCAAGTTTAATTTTACTGATGTAGACACTATCTCTGATGCTGTCCTGTATAAACAAATATGCTCAAGACTGGCTAGGTATGATGTGGTTTTGGGTAGATAACAGGAGAGATGTTTCCCCTTCAAATACTGGATACTTCCATGGAACATCCCAGGTTGGTCACCCTGAAAAGAAGCTGCTGCCTACATTTTTGGCTGGTGAAGTGACTGAGGGAACTCATGAGGGGAAGATATTCACGTAGCTCCCCAGAATGTGGATACACATCATATCAAAAATTCTGGTGAAACTGGTGCATCACTGAAGAACACAGAAATATTCCTTCTTTTCCCCAGGTAAGATCAAAGTGTGGCCAGTTTCTTTCTGATCCTGTAGCATTTATTGCAAGTTGTGATGTAAACCATGTAAGCTGCCAAAAAAATAGAACTAGATATTTTACTCAGGCACTAAAATTGTGTTTGCAGAGCTGGCGGCTTAAGAAATTTCTGTTGCACAGAAGCTAATGTTCTTAGTGATAGTTTCTTTAAATGTAAGTGGCATTCTCATAAACTTTGTAATAAAAGTGCTCAATGCATTACTGATATGGCAATTACTGATTCTTTGGGGAACAAACTCTACATTATTGGGCAAGAAATATTGCCTGTAAGTGTCTTTTATGCGTCTGCCTCTGTACTTAACCCACACAGGTAAACATGTCCCATGTAACCATGGTGATAATCTCTGCTTCCTTAGGTCAACATGTTCCTTTTAGCTCTGAAGGTCCTGATAAGTGCAGTGCATGAAAACAGTACCAGAATAATTAATTTTATGATTAGTATTTGTTTTACACTGGAGGTCAAATTGAAAAAAAAACTTTGATGGTAACTGTCTTGTGTTAGTTCCTTAAAGCAGTCAAAGGCAATTCATGATCTCTACTAAAAAGAGAAACACAATGTTAGAGAAATTATGGAAAATACATTTTCAGAGAAGTTTGATGAGAAGAGGGGTGCAATAAAAACCCTGATTGTCCTTATGTACATTTTAAATATAATTTTGTTTTTTTTAAGGGTTGGTCATTACTTTATTTTGCTGTTGGTTTTTTTTGGTTTTTTCTTTCTAGAAGGGTTTTGTCCACATTCTGGAGATAGCATGGAAAAAAGACTGGAACAATATATTTTTATAGAACTTCTGATATGAAATTAAATGGTTGTGCTGTCAAAATTAAGTTTAGAAAAAATTTGTCTAGACTTGGCTTAAATCTATTGGAAATGCGGCCAAGTAAAGTTTGATTCAGTTGTGAATTACAGTAAGATCAAATAGTGGGACCTATAAAATTTTGCTCCGGCTTAGAGTGCAATATTGTCCAGTCCAGGGGCTTTCATGGACAGCTAGTGCTAAATAAGCTGAAGGAATGGTCCTTTCTTCATTTGGTATCGAGTGGGAAAAGGTACTTTTCAGTCACTTTGTTTATCACTCATTCAAGTGTGTGGGCTGGGTCCTTGTATCATTCAAAATAAAATACAGACTGGGTCTCAGCAATGGTAGAACAATAGAGGATGGTCCTGACCATGAATCTGACAAGGCATACTTAAGGATGTGTTGTTTATAACATTTTCAGCATATAAGATCTCACAGAAACCTGGTGAAAAAAAACAGAACAAAACAAAAAAACCCACAAAAAACCAGCTAAGTTTTCAAAAAAAATGTAGTTTAGAGAAAGGCAGTGTTTTCTGGACTTGGCAGAGGGATGTTGAACGTTGAGGAGGAGATGGCCTGGAAAAGATGATGTCCCAAAGGGAAGAAATGAGTTAAAGTTCAGTCGTAAGTTTTTCATCTTGGTTACAGGATGGATTGACTTCATTCCTCATGCTCAGGAAAAAAAGTAGTCTTTTTCTGTATCAGCTCCAAATATTCATATTCAGAGAAGCTATTTCTTTTGTTACTGAGAAAGAAAAGGCAAAGGTTTTTCTGAACATATTCACAGTTTGTTCTGAAACAGAAATGAGCTTTCTGATTTCTAGTGCTTTGAATAATTATCAGGTGCTAATGAGTTTTTAAAGGTTTCTAATGTGAACCTATGATTTTGGAATCTGTCTACTGCCAAAATCTAACTAGGTTAGAGACAACATGACATGATCTATGGCCCATTCTACTAATGGTTCACACATGAATGTACAGCTTCCTATGAATAATACTCCTTGCTTGTGATGGGGAGGAAGCTTTAGAAATCTGAAATTCAAGGTTCATGCACCATCACCAAACAGTTTCTGAAGTCTGTGGGAAGCTACAATAGCAATAAGCAACTTACCTCTGCCTTTGGGATAAAATAGAGGCTTTTCATTATTTAATAGTATTGAACAGTGTAGTTAGGGTGCGTAAAATTTGAGACAATGAGCTGGATAGTTTAGGTTGTCCTTGTTTTGAGAACTAGCTGTATTGGCTTTTGCATGGCCTGGTTTGGATAGTGAGGGATCCCCAGAGGTGTTTTCTGCTGCTAAAAACTTTCACCATGTCCATCAGAGCCAATCCCTGATAGCTCTTAAAATGGACATACTGCTGGCCAATACTGGGCCAATTAGAAAGGGTGGTATCACCTCTATGATAACATATTTAAGAGGGAATCAAAGCAAAGGTTTTGGAGCAGTTTTAACTCCTGCCAGATAAAAGCAAGCTGAAGATATGTGAGATAAGCAACAATGTGAGATAAACACCAAGGTCAGTGGAGAAGGAGAGTGAGGAGGTGCACCAGGTGCTGGAGTTGAGATTTGTTTGCAGGCTGTAGTGAGGACCATGGTGAGGCAGCTGTGTCCCTACAGCCCATGGAGGTTCTGGGGATGTAGAGATCCACCTGCATCCCATGCAGGAGCCCCCACAGAAGTAGGTGGATGTCTGTGAGGAAGCTGTGATCCTGTGGGAGACCTGTGGAGAGAGGGCCCTGCTCCTGTGCTGGAGCAGCCTGTCCATGAGGCTGAGTGGAAGAGTGACCTGTGCTGCAGCAATCTGGGGAGGACAGCTGCCCCTGGGACTGTCCCTGTGGGCTCACACTGCAGCAGGGAGCTGCTGCTCATGAGATGGAGCCACATCAGAGAAGTTCAGAGAGAAGTGTCTCCTGTGGGAGGGGACCAGTGGTGCAGCAATGGAGTGACTCCTCTTCCTGAGCAGCAGGAGAAGCCACGGGAGGTGAACGGATCATGACCCCCACTCCATTTCTCCTTGCATTGCTGGGGTAAGAGGTAGAGCTTAAAAGGAGGGAGGGGTGGGGGGAAGGTGGTTTCTAAGGCCTTAGTTTAGTTCTCATTATCCTGCTCTGATTTTGTTAGCAATAAATTCACTTTTTTTTTTTTAATTTTTTTTTTTTTAATTTACTCTAAGTTGAGCCTATTTTTCTCATTGAGCCTACTTAATGTTATTTAGTGAGCAACCCCTTCTGGTCCTTATCACAACCCAATTTAACCTTCATTAAGTTTTCTCTCCTCTGTCCAGCTGCAGCAGGGGAGTGAGTGTGTAGCTTTTGTGGGTACCTGGCAGACAGCCAGCTTCAACCCATGACACCACCTTACACCGCTACCAAGTGAAATCTGTTACCATTTGATGCTTTATTACACATAAAATTGGCCAGTGAGGTCAGTCCACTCCTTAGTGAACTTAGTGGATGTGCATTGCAATATAGTCTTTCTAAAATGAGTTACCCTGCCTCATGAACTCGACAGGAAAGCTGAAATAAAACGTGAATTATTCTCCAGTACTTAGGGAGTTTTCTCCTAAAGTGAGGCTAAAGCATCCTGAGAGCACTTGGGGGAGGAAAGAGGCATTTTTGGTGTCTCTCTGAAAAAGGTATTATACATGTGACTTTGGTGCAGAGTGCTTTTCATTTTGTACCTATTGACAGTATGCTTTTTCTACAAAATAGAAATATATATTAAAAAAAGAAAAAAAGTAAAACAGAAGGAAGAAAAACCTTAAATAATAGACCAGAGTGGAGTCACATCCATTACCTCTTGAATTTTCATAACATTTGAGTAGTGTTGTTAGTTATAACTCAAAAGATACTTAATGTTGTGTCTTGCTGACATTCACCTTAATTACTGCATTGCCAATGTTTTTGTGAGTTATGAAATTACAAAATTAGACCTAAATTTCATCCTCTGTCACACTCATTAAACCATTAAGGCACAGAATACCTTCCGATGTCAAGTACCAGCATATGACTCAAGCTCTACTCATCGCTAGCAGTGCATCTAATGGCCGAAGTGAGAAAGTGAGAACAGAGAAAATCCAAAACAGAAAGAAAAAATCTGGGAAAGAAGTATCTTCTGCTACATGATAGTTTAAATTTTGAGCGGGGGCAGTCAAACAAAGTGTCTAGTAATTGTTCACCAGATGTGTCACAAATATGTTCATTCTGCATCATTTCATGAAAAAAATCCAAACAAATGAAAAACAAAAACAAACAAAAAAAATGCTTTCTGTATATAAATGTTCAAAACTCATCCAAGCTGAAAGTAGCCTGTATACATCCATGTATTCTGTCTGTATTGGACTGAAGCTCTTTGGTGCTTTGAGATTCCATTATGTTGCATGTGGTTTCCATTCTCTTGTTTTTATAGCTTTTTGGAATTTATTTTAGATCTTTTGAGACCTCTAACCATTCTCTGGCTAGAAAGACAAGGTTTCAGACTGTTCAGTTTCTGTTAGAGCTTCTCATTTCTTATAGCAATTCTTTGTGTGTTTAACTGAGTGTTAGACTTAATGTTCTCTGATTCCTAGCATTGCATCATTAACAAGCCTCATTTTTTTTTGTTGCCAGCATTTACTACTCATCTAGAAATAGTGTCATTTCTCAATAAAAGGCAGTTTCAATTTTATTTGGTTTGTTCTTTCTGTCTTTATTGGGGAAAAGGTCCCCAGATTATAATTATTTGGTTGCATTATTTTTGATTAATTTTGTTATGGTATTTTTTTTTTTAAAATGTTCATGGAAGGAGAGAAAGTATGGATGGACTCTTACAACCACAGGATTGTTTCTCAGATTTCATCAATGTTTCCACTAGGAAATTTAATAGGCCATGGAAAATAAATTGTCAGAATTAAACAGACCATACCATATGAAAGACCCTGTTGTGGAAATAAATTAATATATATTTTCTCTGAAGTTATCAAGGCCAAATCAGGAATGGTCTGTAAAGAGATCAAACAAAGGCTTCCTTGCAATCCATTGTATTCTTTTATTTGCTGATCTCTTGAGGAATCTTAGTTTGCATAACTTGAACACCAAAAGGTGAAAGCAGTTAGTCTTGGAAATAACACAGAGTCTTCTTTAACATAGTATTTCTTACCGTGTCCAGGTTCTATAGTGTGGTGATTTTTTTACAACACATTTTCTTCTGCTGGGATTCTATGAATTCAGACCTACTTTGTTAAGCATGTTAAACAACTGGAGGAAAGAAAATTAAATTTCAGTAAGCTGGGTGATGAAAATTAAGTAGTGGTTAAGGTGTATCATTCATCTAAAACTTCCTTAACCCTGTACTTCTATTGTTTTCATTGGAAGAATTAACTTGGGGTTTTTTTGGTGCATATTAGCAGAAAATAATTCTCCCTCTTTGCACAGGTGCTGCAGCAAGTTTGGTGCACCATGCAGTGTTAGTCTACCATTTCTTCTTTAGGATGATGTGCTCTACCACAGATGGATGGATACAACAGCAGCAGTACCAACGTCCTGCCTGTGCTTTTCAAACCTAAGTTCTCCAGCTAAGATTCAGGGAGTTTTTCTCCTGTAAGTTTCCTAAAAAGGAGCACAAGTATTTACATTAGGAACACGTCCAAAGGCTGGAAGACTTGGACAGCTGTAAGTGGAATTTCCTTTAGTATCCCCTACTTTAGGTCTAAAGGCACAAAACCAGCTGGCATTTAGCAACTTAGGAACAGCTGACCTGTGACAGTGATTCATGTTCTATAAGCCTGGCAATTCAAAATGAATCAAGCTTACTCACCTAATTGTCTACACTTCAAATTCATTTGCACTTCCCCTCAACCATCTCTTAATTCAATAGGTCTAGCTACAAAACCATGAATTACTTGGTGACAGCAAATATTTGTTGGATCAAATCTACAGTTGCTGCTTGTGCTAGGAAACGTCGTCATCTAGCGCTAAATATGGTGCTGTCTTGACATGTGTCCACTTTCAATAGAAAAAATCTCTTTAAAAAGAGAGTATGCATATATGTATTTACATCTCATGCTTGTGTTGTTTTGCAAGTCAGTGGAATATATAATCAGATACTTAATTGGGAGTGTGCACTGCTGAACAGGAAGCCTGTAATTATTTTATGGATAGCCCATATAACAGTGGACTACATGACATGGTTAACTGGGAATCAATGTTTCCATGTGGTGATCACATGCCAAGTATACAAGTTAAAAAAATTGCATGCTGAGACTGACCATTATATGGTGGTTTTGAAATGAAGCATGAGCTAACTTTTTCCTCAAGAGATAAGGCAGTGGTTTTGTACTATCCAAACACACATCAGTGGCCATAAGCAAATAAAGTAACTACAAATTAAGTGGAAAATATGAAACAGAAAGGTCTCTCCATCAGGCTGGTTTTTTAAGCAAGAGATGCTGGCCAACCCCTGCAAGAGTTTTATAAGAAAGGCAGGGTGCCTTCATCCCTCCAAACTTACATTCCTACACAGCCCCACAAGACCTTCCCTGCTTAATATTGAAACTGTGAGCCAAGGGCAAAGCATGCAATATTGATGCTGGTGACCCACCAGGAGATCCCATAACTAATGGCTGCCACAGATACCTTGATGAGAAGCCTTCTACAACCTTTTCTAAAGATCTGCTTGCTTTCTCTCTGCTGCTGTAATTTTAATGGGTTTCCAGCTCAGGAGCTCCTGGCCATTTGCTCTTCCTGCTCATTTAAGTGAGTGCAGGGAGATGATGAACACCCCCTCAGATTGCAGTGCTCCCCCAACACCATGTGGGTTTTTCCACTGGAGAGCAGTAGCTTCACTCAGTGTTTCGGGGCCAGCACATGATGCAGCATGACTTGCTGCTGTGTAAGTGCCATACACACAAACTTGATATTACCTGCACATCAAAAAGATGAACCTGCACTTCCAAAACACCTTTCCTTGTTCATACTTTCAGGAAAGAATTTCCAAATGCTTACCATAATTGTTTTCTTCACATTCTTCATACGATCTCTTGAAAATTGCTGCTCATTTTTCTCCTTTCAAAAGAGCAGAACAATTTGCCCAAGTTCTGATAAAACAGCAACGACCAAGATATTCCAGAGACAGGTTTCAGCCATGGTTCTATTTACCTAGTATCCTCTGTTTACATTCTGACTCCAAGATTTTCTGCAGACATTGATCACTATTTTTTTATTATATTTTTGCTTGTAGTGGTGAGGATTTGAGGCACTTTTTTTTTACACTTTTGCTTGCAAAGCTGCTCTTAGGAAAGCAAGTTCTAGAACAGTTCTCATCATACACATATTTATCACCCTAATCTTTGCAACCAGTGCTTGTTATACTTTTCTTGACATTTTCTGGTATGCTTTTTGACATCTGCTTGCAAATTCCTACAGCCTTTTCAGTCCTGATATTCACTTGTTTTATCTGATGCTGTTTTCATAGTCTAAATATGCAGGCTCTTTGCTTTCCTTCAAACCTTGTCTGCTCAGTTATACTGGGATAGTCAGTCCTGAAGGCTTTCTTGCTACTCAGCCCCAAAATCTTTACAGAGTCTCTTGGGAACAATGTGCTTAGGTACTCAAGTATTTAAGTATTACAGTACTCTTCATTAAAAAAACAAACAAAAAACCCCAAATCAAACAATAAAACAACAAAAAACATGTAAATAATATACTAACTTTATTGTCTCTGGATGTCTAATAACAGAAGCTGTAAAATTCTGTTTTCTTACATAAATCTGACAATGTCATGGCATAATGGCAAAGTAGGAGGAATGCTAAAAGGTTCCTTTGCAATGGATCAAGGTGGGCTTTGGTGTCCTGTGGCATTAATTGTTGTCAAAAATGATCATTTCAAACCATGTACAACTCCAGCAAGTGTTCAGAATTTTCTGTCATTTCATGTATCAGATATCCTTTTTAGACACTGTTCACTGTAATTTAAGATACTTGAATATTTTATAGATTTTTTTCCCCACTAGTGTGCAGGTCTGTGTGCTTGGTGCAAAATAGCAAGGCAGAAATGTATGTTTAAGCACAATATATACATATGCAAATATTAGAATGCTAATAAGTAAAATCTTTGATATTTTGGATAATTCTTCTCACAAGATTCTCAAATTACACTGAAGAATAAAGCTATGAAGCATCATACTTAGATAAACAATTCACAACAAATGTTTTGACAAATCTGCCTTTTATGTTTGTGTCTGTGAAGAGGTTTTGGTTTGTTTCTGATTTATTATGGAATATTTTTTATCCATGATGTCTACAGAAGAGAAGCCTCACTCCATGAGTCCTTTATTTTTGAAAATTCCTAAAGTTTACGGTTTTCTTAATAACCACAAACACCTTAACTAACCACAAAATATTTCACCTTTCTGCAGAACAGGAGGATGGGTTGAAAAGAAATTTTTGTCAACATATATATGACACAGGAATAAATGTATGTGAATTTCTGTGGTATTGCCTGCCTGTACATTTAGGTAAATATGTGTTTTTGAGCTAGCTTCCATCATTCATGCAAATTCTTAAAAGCCCATGAGAATGCAAACAAGATAGGATCAAGAATACCATAAACCCAAATCCAGTCTTTATTTCAAGAAAAAGTCAGATACTTACATATCTAAACCACCCTAGACCCTAAACCAGATACCAGTATTTTTTGGTATCATTACTATCAGTTTAGACTAATATAACTCAGGTTACTGTTGGCTGATAGACCAAAGGATTTTTAGTATTTTTAGATATTTTGTTACAACAAGTAACTACAAAACACTAGCAGGCCAAGGTGAAATTTTTCAAACACACTCATTCTTAAAGGAAAGCAGAAAGTAAGCCACTGTTAACTATTGTTGAGGAAATTATGTAAGATGTTAATTGGAGATCACTGTTTTTCATTAATCTATTAATATACAGATGAGATTAACATAGCTCTGCACAGTGAACACTAGATTTCTTTTTTCTCTTTGTTCTAGCATTGTTATTTGACATTGATCATGAAAGGTTTACTAAAGCAATCAGGATAATTTTAAATGTTATACAGTATGTTTTAGATATACTAATATCTAATTATTTGTTGCTGTTAATTAGTAGATAATTTTAAAAAAATATTTCAAATTTTCTTTTAACATCTATGGTTACAAAAGGGCATATCTTGTGTAGTCAGTAAAATTTTTTGGCTTTTTGTCTCCCTTGAAAAATCTACCTTTATCACACCTTTTCTTGTTTTATCACTTTAGTCTCAGTAAAATTACAAGGAGTTCATATTCAAAACTCATGTTTGCTGTCCTTCAGATACTGTACCTACACAGGGAAAATCCCTGGACCAGACTTAGCTGCAAACAAGATGACTTCAGACAAGAGCTAAAGAGACAAATCCACTTACTATTCTTTGTTTTATTAAGATTAATCTGAACTCCCACGATTTTTTCCCAATCTCTTCTAAGGGGAACACATCTCCAATAAAGGCTGTGCTATAGTCACTCTTTGAAACTCAGTGTTCAAATGGGATCAAAATAAGTCAGAATGAGCTCATCTGGTTTTCTTGATTACACTCCTTTCTCCCCTCAGATATCAAGAGAGAATATCTCAGTTTAAATGTAGCTTCAGCAACAACTTGATAGAATATCTCAGAATAGAAAACTACTGATTTTTTGATGCATAAAACACAAAAGCATAAGCCATTGGAAGTAAAAGTACTGCGGAATATGTAAGAGATCTTGCAAGGTTTTAATTTCTGCAGATTGGCAGCATTTTTAATTAGAAAAGAAGTACTTTCATTTCAATACAAAGAAGTATTTTCACTTTCCCTGTCAAAAATTACAAATGATCTGACAACTTGGTCCTATATTCTATACACATATTTATTTATGTATATACATTTGTATACAATACCACTTTTTTTCTTCTTTTCAGAAGCATTTAAAAAACCTTCTTTTTTTCTTTTCTCAGTAATAAACTTTTCAATACAAAGAAGAATTGTCAGGTTTGGTTTTTTTCTTATTTCATAATTACAAAATTTTTTTACAGTATGAGGGAAATATCTGTAAGTAATGATGGTACAGACCTTTCAGTTAGAGGTGGGGGAGGTCAAATGAAGAACTGATTTTCTACAGAAACTGATATCTACTTAGGTCTGTAAACATTGAGCTAAAATACTTTATTTCCTGAGGTGAAACCAGTCACTTCCAGCAGTTGCTAAGATATCATTAATAATCATACGTGCAATAAATAACAACATCCGAATTATCTCCTGAGAGATACATGGCTGCAAATTGCAGCAACAAATCACTGCGTCTGTATGAGAATGATCTTTACTCCAGTGTGTAAAAAAGCTGTTTTAACAACTGTATTCTTCATGGTGAAGCTCACCCTAATTAGCCTTTCAGATTCCTCAGGGAAATGTCTGCAGAGCATTTGACATTGTGATGTTTGATTTAGCAGGGGGAAGGTAGGTTTTGTATCTAAACCTAGAAAGCACGGGGCCACAAGCTTAGCTTTCAATTAGGTCAGTCCTATTAATGGGGAATGGAAGAAAATAGTCCTTTCAAATAGTTTGGAACTATATTAATAATTAATCAGTTTGATATATGTAAATGTTTTACAGATCGCTCTTTAGTGGCAGGACCATTTTATTATTAACTGCATGCACCTAAGTACACACGTGCATGCAAAAATATCACTGCAGTGTTTTTTTTTCCTCTATCTCTAAACCAGTGAAGTTTTTCTTATTAACCTGCCCTTTTAACAAGTTCTGGAATTTTGTAGGAATCTGATGAAATAACAACAACAACAACAAAAAGCTGTTCAGGTTTTGCTATCTCAGATACCAGGGAGGCAGAGGGAGTGTGCTGACGATACAGCATCTATTCTCATCAAAGATCCTGGGCTGGAATCTGTCCTTCAGTGAAGTGTCTAACCCTAACAGCCTAATTGTGATTCGTTTCCTGAAAACCAGGGTCAAATTTCTGAAATTGTGCAGGTAGACTGAAGTGCTCTAAAAGAAGCAACACACTATTTTGCATATTGTACAATGTGGATAAACAGGCATATAAAAAACTGATGCCTGGTAGATTTGAATTGAGCCACCTTCCAGTTATCTTTCTGCAAAGCACCAATATGTTTACCAAGCAGGGCAGTGGTAGGGAAGATTTCCATGTGCTATGTAATAGCTCAAGCTGTCTTCCTCAGCAAGCAGGATGCCCAGGGTCATGGCAACATTTCCAGCCATCCTAGGAGAACAGCCAAACAGCAAGCTCAGGAAGGTGGGTTAGAACAAAAAAGGAACAAGATTTAAGTTACTTTCTTTTCTTTTCCTTAATTTTTTAATTTTTTTTTTTTTTTGAGAAAGAGCATTCTCACTGGCTCATTGAAATTGCAACCTGCCCTTTTTATTCTCTTGAGTTTTACAGACAACCTAGAAACCTTTAAGGAGCTATAGATTCTGCAATGACTGCAAGTTACCTGGTTTCCTTGTGTGGATTTAAGCCTGTATTTGGTACCGATGCAAGTAGTATCCATGAAATGGTGTAAGACAACAGTGTTACTTAAGTGTTCCAACCATAAAACCATGTATCTGGTGTTTGCAAAACAGATGTAACAGTCTAAACAGATATAAAAATCAAAGAGAAATAGTTTGGTAAGGTGTGTGTCTGCAAATCATCACTTTTAGAAAAAGGAATTATTAGATAAGGTTGCTTCTTTGCTGCCTATTGCTCTTTACAAAATTGTGCTTCCTAGAATAAAAAGAAATTATATGTTTTCACTGCATGCCCTGACAGCTCCAGCTACAATGACAGCAGTTTTTAAAAATCCTTCTTAATAGGTTGGCACTCTAAAAGAATGCTAAGAGCTTATAAACTAAAGAAATGCAGTACAGTCCAATTTTGTTGTTTGCTTGAAATAAGTCCTTCTTCTGGAGAGAGAGAAAGTGTGTAATTTGAAAACATTTGTGGCAGTTTAAGTTTGACTACTACCCTAAATAGTGAGTTGACCCAATTCCCACTTCTGACTCCTCCTTCTAGACCCAATAAGGTTTTATATTTGTTTATTTTTATAAAGAGCTGATGAAAATTTTGAAGAAGTTGTGTGTATTGTATTTAAATATTTCAGTAGCATACAGTCCTTTAAAAGGTATGTGTTAAGCACCACAGCATACAGAAACATGGTTCTTGTTCCTTTATTTTTATTGAAGGTAGAAGCACCTTTGTTATTTAGGGAGAGTATATCTATTAGAGGAAAACTGTGATGTAATTGAAATGGAATCACTGGTATCCTTTGCATAACAATTATGGACTCATTTAATAGATTTTCTTTTTTTCCCCCTGCTGTATTATGAAGTGACACAGAAATGCAGATTAAGTGGATCACTGACTGCTCTGGAGAGGTAGTTCTGATCATATCTTTGGTATAGTTTTCTGAAATACACAATGTATTCACCTAGGGGAACTGTGATAACTTGTAAATTGTTAAGTCTATTGTAGTGAAAGGCATAAATCGTGCTGTTGGGGAGGTAGTTGTAGGTAGGCTTGAGAGAGTATCTGAGCTAAAATTTACTCCTGAGAGCTGAGACTGAATCAACAAGCACTTCAGCATGCATATGAGACCCCTTTGAAGCCAGCCAGATTCAGTACATACTAAGTGCTTTACTAAATAAAGGTGGGAATGAGTATGTTTAGCTTTCAGCACATTCTCAAGCAGCCTTTGCTAAACCAGGGCACAAGTCCCTTAAAAAAGAGGAAAAAAAACATTATACACACGTGCACTGGCACTACAAGCTAGTCAGCTTATGAAGAGTAAGTTTTTCCACAACAGAATCAGCAGGAATTATTAAACACAGTCATGTCAACAATGCACAGTGTGGGGCTCTGAGCCAAGTGGAAAACTGTCTTCTGCTCACCAGTCTGCTCAGAGGAGATGAGGCTCCCCAGCACCAAAGCAAAGATAGAGACTACAGAACAAAACTGATAAGTAAAAACTGATGCAAATAAAAATCCAGATGCTTTCTGAAGCACATGTGAGTTTACACGAAGCTGGAAACCATGTTGATTATTAAAAAAAAAAAGGCTTTCCTTTTCCTTGACTTGGGCCTTTTAAGTGGTTGCTGTGTTTCAAGGTGTGCAAAGAAAATCTGAGTGGTTTTGCTAGTCCACAGTGCTCTGGATAATGCCCTTGCTTGTCCTTTTCCTTGTTCTTTTATGTGTCAGCAATTATTGACCTCAACCTTCATTTTTGATGAGCTATATAAAATATTAATAAATGATGAGTAAAAAAAAATGTTGTGGTGCATGATAAAATAGCCCATATTACAAATAAAATGTTCACTTCTGAGATTGCCAGCTATTTTTACATTCAGCACTAAGTGTTTAAACACAGTAGTGCTTTAAGTGAAATATACACGAAAATCCATTAACAGCTCATTTGATAGAAATGGGTAAGAGTGTTGGTTCTGCACTCAGGACTGGTAAAATATGCGTGAGAAAAATATAGATATTTCTTTAGTGAAAATTACAAGGATAGACACTATGCTCTGGTTATAAATAGAATATTTTAGGTAATTAAGTCAAAGGAAGGACTGGATTTTATATTTGAGTAAAAGCAGCCTAGGGAGAGAAAAAAACCAATTTTACAGAATATTCCCTTTTTGATACAAAAGTCTTATTCGTGTTTATTTCTTGTGTCAAGAGATAGTTTCTGGTTTTAGATTTTTTTTTTGTTTGTTTTCTTCCTAGCAGAAGTAACTGCATCTCTGTGGGAAATGCACTATCTCCAGCAAAGTAAATTTACAGACCCACTAAGGCTCAGCCCAATGTGGTCTTGCTGTAAAATATGTGTCCCAGAGACTGTCAGCAAGAGTATGTTCTGGAAAAATCAAAGGTTTTTGTGCTATGGCAAGTTTTCCTGCAGGATCTGGATAGAGGCAAATAATACTTGTTTTTGGTCTGGGTTTTTTCCTTTTAATTTAAAAATCTGAAAGCTTGTATATACTGTTTCAACCTGACCTCCTTTCCACTGCTCAGCTCAAGAATTTGTTAAAAACAAAAGAGATGCCTGACTATTTAT
This sequence comes from Parus major, assembly GCF_001522545.3. NCBI lineage: Eukaryota > Metazoa > Chordata > Aves > Passeriformes > Paridae > Parus > Parus major. The sequence goes on along the minus strand of NC_031799.1, from coordinate 58,862,725 downwards.
TTTGTCACACTAGCAGTGGCCAAAACAGGCTGCTTTGGCTACCAGACTGTAGAGGAGCCAACAGTATGTGTCCCTGCTGGCACTCAGAGACAGAGACAGCTGTGGTGATCCCTGGACATCCAGGTGCGCATTGTCACAGATTTGTAAGGCTAAGCCCATCTTCCTCACCTGAACTGTTTCCTTCACATCTCATTTCTTAACACTTCTCTACTTGAAGGTAAGCCTGCCAATGTACACCTTCCTTCTTAACCTGTGACCTCCAACGCAAGAGAGAGGCAGGCAGCAGTCATGAAAAAAAAGGTCCTTTTTTCTCCAACATGAAGGAGCCAAATATACACACTGGTCAGAGATACCTTTGGAATCTTGGTTCTCTGTCCCTTCACACTAGGAGGGAGAGGTAAAGTTTAGATCCACAAATACAACTCTGCTCTCTTTAGCTATCCCTAGCTGCTGGAGGCAAAAGGACACAGGCAGAAGTCCTGTGGGACACTCCTACATCTTCTTCACAGCAGAGATGGAAGCAGGTGCATCAGGCAGGTTCATGAATTTATAATAGTTTTCTGCTGCCAGGTAGTGCCTGAAATTCTTCGAAGTGGATCATTTTGGGATGCTTGTTCAGTGATCATTTTGTGGGAACTTAGTCTATGAGATAATATTGACTTTTGTGGATAATTCAGGTTATTTTTTTTTAAAAAATTGTTCAGGAGGGATGAGAATCTTCCTTTAAAAGCATAAGGGATAGAGTGGATCCTAGTTGTGTGCAAGTGGATTTTTACAGCTGGGGCTATGTGCAGATTCCCAGGTCCATCCATGTGCTGCAGCTGAGCCCCTGTTCCATGCTGGGCTGGGACACAGGTCATCCCCTCCACTGGTTCAAACTACTGTGTGAAAAAGCTCCAGTGTATGCCTCAGCAGACAGCAAAGGGTGCATTTCATCCCTCATAGGACGACTGGAGGACTGGGATCTGGCAAAGAGCCATGCTCGAAGCAGAAGTTGAGCACAGACATAGACCCTGGAAATCCAAATGCTTTCATTATGGATATTTGCAGTCTGAAGTTGCTACATTGACGCTGGTTAAATTTTTTTGTGAAAGTCTTTTTCTGAGATCACAAACTGTCCTGATATCTTTTATGTGGGCAAATGAGCAATGCTGTAGTTAAGTTAAAAAAAAAAAAAAGTAACACAGTGTGGCTAAGTTTAGGCACCTAAACCCACATATAGGTTCCTAAAATTAACTTTGGTTCTCAGAAGGTCATAATTTTTTGAGAATCAAGCTAGTAATTTGGGTAACTAGATGTAAACTGAGGTCTCTGACTTTAGCTGGTTGTGAAATAGCATTTTTGACTTAAACCCAAGCCTTTCTGCCTTTGGAGAATACACCCTTGCTGGAAATGCTAGAAATTTGCATGTGCAGTGTTTTCAGATGTGTTCTGTTCTTCATTTTTCCACAAAGAAACAATGATTAAAAAAAAAAAAAAAAAAAAAGACTGTGAGGTTTTTTAAAGTAGAAGGTAATTAATGTAAGTCAATCCCTAGAAAAAATACAGGCTTATTTTCACATTTGCTTGGGATTAAGCTGCCTCCACAAAGTACTTCCACATGTATGCTAATTAGTTTTATAACAAAACCAACCATCCCACAATGAGGAGTGAAGACAAAAGTCTTATGAGCCATGCCTTATTCAATCAACATTTATCTCCCTGTTCCAGGCCAGCAGGATTCCCTTGGGGATTAGCTCCTGCTGAGCACTACAGACACCCATCACTCAGCGACCAAGAGACCCAAGAGACCTCTGGGTGCTTGGGAGTGGATAAGAAACCTCCTCAGATATAATTATTGTAAGGGGAAAATGGTACATTCTCACTCATTTTGACTTAAATTTTCAGTCTTTACTGCATTTCTGCTCCTGGGACCTGCTTCTGTGTGAGTTGATAGCTCTCTGTGTGAGCTGCAATGTACGTTCTTATAAACACACACAAGCCCAACCTTCAATTTTTGCTGGATTTGTCAGAACAGAACATAAACAAAACCTGATGGGTTATCTTTCAAATATTTTTGTTGTATAGCTGATTCTAAGGAAGAAGTAAAGTGAGGTTTTCATATCAAAGCATTGGAAGAGCTTTGAAAGGCTGGTGTAGCCCATTCTGCTGGCAGCAACAGAGAAGACACAATAGTCTTGGCTCCCTGTTCCTAACTTTGCTCTGCCAATACAACTATTTATGTTTCTTTGCTCTCTAAAATGACTAAGTTTAAAGATATCTTCTTTTCTGGAGGGGTAATGAAAGGGAAATTTCAACCCAGCCATGCTCAGGAAGTGACCACATAGTCTAATGGAGCCCTTGGAAAGATGAGAAGCTCTCACAATCCAATGTGGTCTCATTGGATTGTGCCCTTTGTCACTTTCCAAACTTCTTGTTCCTTCATAACCTGAGCACCTATCCAATAGGTTGCAAACTAAGAGCTTCCTTAACAGAAAAGTGAGCATGGGATCAACTGGTGAGTGTGCAGGTGTGATCTACAGATGAGCTACACACCTACCTACATGTAATTTCTGCTTCCTCAGAGTTTTTATTTCGGTCTTTTTTGGAAATAACACTCTCTGAAGGACCAAAGTAATACAGTTCTCTCAGAGACAGAATAAACATGTAGACTATAAGAAAGAAACTATGATGTTTTTTTCCATACCATCTGGTATGTCATACACATTAACTGCAAATTTAAGGTCATATATGAGACCTGCATCTGCATCTCACCTCCCAAATGCATCTGATTTTGGTATTCAGCATGCATAGAACATAATACTATTTTGATGAAAGCTAATAATTATTAAAAATCTCATCCCACAATTGCTGCATACACAAATATTTTGTGTGCACATCAGAGTGTGAGACTTCTTTACAGAGCAAAAGGTGACTCTGCCTTATCAGACATTCATTGATACTGCTATTTCTGAACTTCAGTGGGTGCTGCATTACACAGCCACTTTGGGTTTTATTATCAAGACAATTTCTTCTGCAGCTCTTCAGCTGCCTTTCTGCTTTTGGTGGCTGATAATCTTTGTTGTCAGTGCCTGAGTAGACACATCATTTCTATCAATAAGCCCTCTCTGCCATAAGTATCAGAGTCTTCTACAGAAGTTGTTCTGTCCTGTGAGGTGCTCATAGATACATCTCACATAGACCTGGGCTTGGGGGTGGCTGCAGCTTACTAAAGACAAATTTGCTTCCAAATACTGAAGACTGCAAAGGTAAATGGAAAGTGTGCTGTGGTTCAGTTTTCAAGACTCAAGGGTGTCCTGGGTGAAAGGTATCGACAGCAGCATGCTTAACTGCTAGAGATTTGTTTTGTGGTTAATCCAGTGTGCATCCACTTAATGCAACTTCTCAGATGCCAAACTGAGGTAATTTATTAGAAGGATGTGTAGCTGAGAAAATTGCTAGGTGATGAAAACTTTGCTTTAACATCTATGATTTTTTGGATAATAAGAGACTGTAGACATGAGGGTTAGGTCAAGTAAAATTTTAGATCACAGTATTTCTATCTGCAGAAAACTTTACAGAGGATATGTGAGAGAAAAGCCAAAGGAGAAACTTTTTGAAGCTGCAACAGACAACAGTATGGGAGTCAGTGTTTGGTCAGGGCAATGTTTAAACAAGGTTTCTGCACTTTAATTATAGAAATAATTTTATGCAATTAAAATTAGGTTTTTAACTGAGCACATATTTCTGTATTAAGCCTATTCTCTTCCTGAAACAAGAGCAGCTTTATTTTGCAATGTCCAAAGCAGTGAAAATCAGGCCCAATGGTGCATAAATCTAAAGGGACAGGGACCAGGGTACACAACTGCAACCTGTATGTCCATACCTGTGTAGATGTAGTTTTTCCAGGGTGTGGAATTTAAGGAGGAGAGCAGAAACCAATTACAGCACCCACCCAAACTTGAGCTTGTGATATGAAACATGAAGTACCTTTGCACAGGGGTAGGAGTGTTCCTGAGAAATCTAAGTGCATCACAATGCAGTACTTTCATTTTGAATCATTTATTCTCTAGCAGCACCACTTCCATATATAAGCACCTCTTAGGGTGAAATGAATATGTCCTCTTAGCTACCTCCTGGTAAAGCATCTATCTTCTACAAGAAATAGCAAATTATCTCTTCTGCTGGATCAACATAGCAAAAATGGGTGAAGTACTTCCTCTATTCTGTGCGGGCAAAAATATACTTGAATAAGGCATATTTTATTTTTTATTATTTATTTTTTTAATAGGAAGGGATACTACTGTCAGAAGACAAGAGCAAATACACCACCTGGGAAATTCAACACTCAAGGTATAGAATTTTCTAAGATATCCTGCAGAGATTTTTTTTTTTTTAGACAATTAAATTCTGCACCTCGGTGCAGAATCTTATGTGATTTCATAGCACAGCAGGAATCCCATCGCAATTTAGAACAGTTTTTAATGTTATACTTAGTATCAGAAACAACTGGATTAGGGTGGACTCAGCCTTGGAAGAGATCAACCAAGCAAGGTCTCAAGGGTGCATCTTCAGAGTGGTGCCTCATGATTCACCCACATGACTCCTATTACTTTAAATCACTGATTCACTAGGCACCACTCTAAAATAGTACTTCCAGAGTCTCTTTCTTAAGGAGCCTCATGGAGCACTTACATTGAACAAGTCTGAAACCCCTGTGTAGCACTCTTTGCCTTAACTCTTAAAATTTAGCACTACTGCACTTAATTAATTAATTGAAAAGTCTTGTGTGTCTGTTTCAAATCCTGCCATTTATATTTGAATTTGTCATCTAGGCTTCAAACAAGACTTAATCAGAAATGTGGAGTTACACATTTTTCCATTTGCCTTTTTCCAGTGTACATTTCTCGGATTTTAGATACATGTTGTGAGCAATACTAAGAAGCTGGTGGATACTTGAACATCTTTCTGAACAGAACTAAGACAGCAGATAAGGAAATGTGAACAACCATTTTCACTTTTTTTTCCTGTGTGTAACAATTAAAACACCTAAACCTAAGCCTTTTATTTAAGTGTAAACTGTCATATCCATTTAAAACTAATAATACATTTAACTGCTTGACACATCAGCTGGAATTATTAAATTATGTAGCAGTAGAGATATCTCTGGAAACAATGACAAGTGGGACAAACCTACCAACAGTAGTCTGAAATGGTGGAGGGAGAAAAATATTTTCAAATGTCAAGACATCAGCATCAGTCTTGCCATTGTGAGATATTGCCTCAAGTTTATAAGATTTGCCATTCAACCACCATTTCTTGTCTTCAGTGCACTCTTTTCAAATCTGTTTGGACTGGGAGGTGTGTGTTTGTAGATGTGGACATGCATATAGAGATATGTGAGTACATGGAAGACTAAGCTCTTGCATATCTTGTTTTATTAGAAGGATACTGAAGTGGTGTCCTGCACATTCAATGCTAGGACACTGTACCTAGCTTAGGTGGAAGCATATGGAAATAGGAAGACTCCACCTGGAATGACTATGAGCCCATGGTGTTAAGTATACCATGATGTTTTTCTTTTTGGGTCAGCTTATGGAGAAAGAAGGCCAGATGGAAAGACTCGCATTTCTCTCCTTCACAAAATTGTAGTTCAGAATTTCTTAGCAAATGAAGACCCACTGGAGCTTTTTTCTTCAGCATTTTTTTTCAGAGCACAGAGTCAGTGTGGGGACTGGGCTGAGAGTTTGAGTGGCATTAGAAGTAGTCTCTGTGCTCCTTATTCCTCTTCTAACACTTCTGCTGGGAGAAAGCTGAAGCCAACTTTCCCCTCAGTATTTCATTAGTCTAGAAACCATGGGTATATATATGAACGAAGTTCATTACTTGTTAGAAGAAGTCTTTTCTGTGCTCTTTTCTGTTACAGTAAGGCTGAGAAACCTACTCACACAATGCTGTTAAGGTATGTGAAGGAACAGCTCTAGAGTCACCCAGAACCTGGGTCAGGATTCATCAAGGTGCAAAGTCACTGAGGATTAGCCCTGGGTACTGATGTTAGCTCATAGAACCATAGAATCACAAAATCATTAAAATTGCAAAACACCTTAAAAATAATTAAGTTCACCAGCACCCTGGTGTTCACCACTAAACCATATCACCAAGGGCCACATTTACACAAGTGTTGAAGTCTTCTGGGGACAGTGACTTTACCACTTCCCTGGGAAGCCTATTCCAATGCTTGATCATCCTTGCAGAGAAAAAAAAATTCTGATATCCAATTTAAAGTTTTTTCTGGCACATCCTGAGGCCTTCTTCTCTGGTTCTGTCACTTGTTCCCAAGATAAGAGACTGACCTCTATCTGGTTACAGCCTCCTTTCACATAGATGTAGAGAGGGATTAGGTTTCCCTGGAGACTCCATTTCATCAGTCCTCTTACGGAAGAATCAGAAGGTGCAAGCTGTAAGCAATCTGCCCTGCTATGTAATTGGATACATCTATGTGCCAAAAGCACATTTTTTGCTTCCTTCAGGGTCAAACTAACCTTTCTTGCTTGACTCTCTGCTGGTTTTGGAGCCACCAAAATGCACACCCTTTAGGATGCTGGGTGGCTAGCTGCTTCAAGATGACCAACTTGAAAATTCTAGTAGGAAAGCATTGAATTCCATTACAGAAATAATTTCTCCAGAAGATGGGATAATCCAAGCTGTGCTTTCCATGCTCAGTATTAAACTCTTTAGTTTCCTCTTCAGCGTGGAGCCTACTTTTGCACATTGTGATTTATCCAACCTTGAGAATCACAGGGTTCTAAAAAGATGCTTGGTGCTTGTGGAATTAAAAAGTAATTATTCCATTCATCTAGTGGGACAGGAAGAGACAAGTCTGGTAATTCATTTCTTATACTCTTCATTGGTTTTCCTCTTCTGAGACAGAGGCAGAACCAGTTGTCTTTCCCCTCTGTGCAACGCTTCATCTTAATCTAACAGCTATTCAACAGCAACAACCTCATGAAGATGTGGTCCCCAAGATGCTTCCCTCTTTGCAGAAAGCCCATGTTTTCTCATTAAAGCACTAGCTATGACACATCCTCTGTGTAAATTTTCCCAATGAATCAAATTCAGCATTCAACAAACCTAAACTTATTAATTCTGTAACCAGATACAATTGCATAAAAATATTGTAGTTTTGTTATTGATTACTTTTAGGAAGTCAAAGGAAAACAAGAACTACATCAGAAAGAACCATGGGGTAAGTTATCCATAACTGTCTAAATGCTGAACTTTCCTAATTTATTGCCAATAAATATCAGAATGCTTTGGTCAATAGTATTATTTTTATAAAAATTCAAACAAACAAACAAAAAAGAATTTGCTCAAGAGATAAAGAAAAGTAATTAAATAGCTCTTTAAGGAATTTTAATTTACTAGAAAGGTCCCTGTCTACATGACGAGAGAAAATTACTACTTCTTTGCAATGCAAGTTATGTATTTAGTGGTTTCTCAGAACAGATGATATAGTCCATTAATCATGTCAGAATATCTCTTTTCATTTAGGTTTCTGTCTAGCAAACCATGTAGTTTAAAATAAAGATTTGTACAATTTTTAGTTTAGTTTAGTTTAGTTTAGTTTAGTTTAGTTTAGTTTAGTTTAGTTTGGTTTGTTTGCTTGCGGGAATGCTGTGTTTCAATGTCAGAAAACCCATGAATATATTTTTGTGAAAAAAGTTTCACTTTGAATTTAAAACAAACCCAAAAAACCAAAATGTTAAAAAAATGTTTTGTAAATTGATTTCGGGACTATTTCCAAAGGGAATACTATGAGATCCCATGGTATTCCTTTTGAAAATTGGAAAGAGTAAAAAACCTTGTGGTGGTTTTGAAAATAAATATGCTTATTGGGCTCACTAACCTCTGTGCTTTCCCACAGGCTGACCATGACAGAAGAACCTGGGGTCTGGGATGCACTGGAAATTTGGTGAATGTCCTTGGGACTGAGAAGACAGTACTGCAGAACTCCCTTTCAGGAAGCCTGTTTGGAAGTGCATAAAAGCTATCAGTGTTTAAGGCCAAAGGTTTTGTGGGTTGAAAGGAGTCCAGAATGTACTAACTTTTAGAATTACGTGATTAGGTCAGGAGGCTGAGTAGCTCTACTGAAACCAAAGAAAATGCGAATATATCTGTAGATAGGTGCGAAAATACAATTAATTAATTTTGGTGGCAGAAGGTACATAACTACCAGAGCAGTGAAGCTCTTAAAGAGGCTGGCAATTACACACAGAGGAGTTAAAAACCTCCTCTGATGTTTCAGTGCCCTGCTTCTAAACATTTGATGGGCCAGGGGATGGGCTTGATGACCTGTGATGAGCTCAATGAGCCATGCCCACCCTGTGTTCAAAATCCTCCCTTGGCTGCTCCAGCAGTTTCCTGCAATGATGCTGTCAGATTTCTGAGTGGCTCTACTTACATGCCAACAGCGTGGGTGAGCCTCACAGGGTTCTGACAGTTATTGGTAGAGGGGCTTCACTAGATATTGCCTTCTTCTGCCTAATAAGAAGTAAATCCCACTGCAGAATTAAGCAACTGAATGAAAATTTTCAGTTTGATAGTGGTCATTTTAAAGGCTACATGCAGTCAGGTGGAATTTGATTGGGCTTGAGGTCTGAATTCCATTACAAGTATGCATGTGAAAAGCACAGATTTTACAAAATACTCCCTCAAAAAGGGCAATATTTAGCTACTGCAAAACTTTCATTATCATGACCTCTCTGTTTAGAGTGTCACACAAATGGGGACAAGATAAAAAGCACTGTCATCTTCTCAGTCCATGTGTTTTAGTTTACTTCAGCTGGAAATTGGCATGTAAGAAGTAGAAAGCAGGGGTGGAGTTATTCGAGCTTGGGTTTGAATCAAGGGTTTGGGAAAAAATCCACAAACCACTTCTGCTTACATGTACCCAATGGGAATTCATTTTAGCAAGACATATCCTGGTATTTGTAAAGTTGTGATGTACTAAATTAGTTCCCTCCTGGGGAAATTGAAATGACAATTCTGCACCTTGGACATTTCTCTGAAAATATGAAATCATCAATTATATCTGTGATAAGCCTTGAAAGAGTTTCTGTCTCCTGTACTGAAATAAGATCTTTACTGGACATTGCTTGCTGGCAAGAATATGTGTCAGACAGTGGAATAGAATAGATCATTTAGTCATAATGTCACCTAGAGTTTCTTGCCATTAATTTAGGATTTCTAAGATGCCATAGTCCCTTTTTGAACATTTAAAAAAACCCTCATCATGGAACAAAATTTCAATAATGTAACATAAAAAAAAAACTTGACTTCAATTATGACAAAAAACCCCATCTCTACCCATTCCTCTTAAGCTTTGAGAGGAAGGATTTTTCCAAAGGTGAGCTTGCCAGTCAAGCCCAGAGGGAATGTTTCATTTGCAACTACAAACCTAGAATACTGGAAATACCTGAAGAACCTGAACAGTAACCCACCTACTTTCTCAAAAGTGTTTTTCCTTCTTTTTAAAGCATCTCCATGAGAGACACCAGTGGAAATAACTTTTCCATAATTTTATTTCCCTCTCCTCAATGCTTCATCCTTCTCTGGAGTTCTCTGAAAACACTGCTCTTAAATGGAAGAGTACACCAAAATCCTTCCACCAATCTTGCTGTGTTCAATTTTCTGTTTTGGCTTTTTCTCTCATCACAGTATTCCAAAATTTGACAAGTAGCACTGTTCAGGACTATGTGGTGTCCTGTGGATATGCCAGTATTTATATGCCCATAGATTCCTGAGAACATATTCAATTAATCCATGAAGATAAGCTGTCAGAACAGCTCCACTGTAGCACAAAATACCTATGATGACAGTGCTTCATACACAAATAATTGTGTATTATTTGTAAAGTAATGAAAAGTATATTTTAAGTAAGAAAATCATGACTGCGGTCAGTGTTTGCAAGTGCTTTTTAAAGGGATATTTATTTATGTTGAATAGATAATGCCGTACTTTACATTCATGAACCTTGATTGCAACCTTTGTTAAATTAAACCTTTGCCCTAAGAAAGCAAAAGTGGCACCACTCCCACTGATGTGAGTGAAATGAATCTTTTGGAATTAAATATATTCTTAAACATTTGTTGGACACTGAATTCCCATGAGATTTGTAGTGGGATTGTTTAAAATTTTAACCTACCTGAAGATTATTTTTTGGATCATGGAATATTTGCCTGCCATGCTAAATTCTTTAGGCTCTTAATCTGATCATGTCCACTGCATTCTATCATGAAGTAGTCACTTCCCTGATGCAGAAAAATAAGCATTAATAAAAGCATTAATAAAGCATTAATAAAAGACAGAGAATATCCTAAATACTAGTATGATAGTCTTTTATCCCTGAACCTATGGTGATGGCAGATGAAAATCAATGAATTCAAACTATGAGCACTTTTCTAAAACTCTTCTCCTATGTCTGTGACAAAGAGGCATAACAAGTACAGACTGTGTCCCAGGAGTGTTGGGCTGAAGCAGTACATGACTACCTTGGCTGCCTCCCTGAAAACTGGTGAGCGGAAGAGAACCACAGTAGCCAGAGCTACCAAATATTTCTAATCTGCGGCTCGTGCAAGATGAAGAAGAAATTAGTCAGCTAATTTATCACCGTATGTTTCTGTGTTTCTCCTTTTGTGTTCACTGTTTTGCTCTTGGTAAAGGTTCTAGTCTGGTATTATTCAATAAATCTGAAATTAAGAGATTAAAAGAAACTCCATCAAAATTCCCTAAGCCTTATCTGACAGCACTTTTCCTTCTCTGAAGGCAGCTTGGAAGCATTATGCTCTGCCCTAAATTAATGCACTACTTTTTTTGTAAGACAACTCACCTTATCAGAGGCTTCTGTAGCCTAACAAATAAACAATTAAAGGTTAAGAAACTGGTTTTGTGCCTCTTTTAATGTTAATGCTTGCTCATACTAGGTCTAGACCAAATTCTTAGTTGTAGTGTGGATAGCTGAGATGAATGGGAATGATGGAGGCACATTTGATGAGTCCATTGGTTCTTTGTTTAGCTGAAAATCCAGTCTTTCAGACAATTAAATGTAAGTTTGAGTCTTTAAATTATACTTCGAATATCTTAGAAAAGCTCTCTGACAACCTTCACTTACTGAGTCTTCTTCAGCATCACCTAATGATGCACTTATATCAGAGTACTATTGGTCATAATGTTTTTTTTGATTTATTAGTTTTATAATTTATATTCTCGATGATTTTCTTGGTGAAGGATGTTGATTTCCCTGTATTGAAACATTTTTTAAAGTGTCAATTTCAAATATATTTAGGACAAAACAGAAGTGAAAGACAGAATTGTGGAAATGAATTTTTCTGCTTTGGCAGACACACAACAGAACATTTTGATTTTTTGTTAATTTTTTTTTTTTTTCAGTGTGCATAATAATAAAATTTTTAATGCATGCTGAAGCAATGAAAGTCACAATGAGATGTCAAAAAAAATCCCAAATAAAAAATCTTTTTTAAACTCAGTTATTTAAAAAAAAAAAAAGTGTTTATGAAAGGTTCTAGAAGACTTTGTTATTTGGAGGTTAGTTAGGGTAATGAGATTAGGACTAGTTGCTGAAAAAAATGGCACAAAGAATCTTGTAGATGTTGCTTTTCTCCCATTCAAAGCACAGGTGTCAGAGACTGAAGTAGTTCGTGCCTCAAACACTGACATAAAGTTTTGCTCATTGTAACAAAAACTGTGTAGAGAAGCTGCAACCAAAGAAGCCTCTCTGAAGATACCTGACTGGGACTTTGGACTGAAAGTCAAACTGCTGAGATTCAATAAAGGGAAAACCCACTCTTCAGTCACCTGAAACAAACAAGTAAACAAGGAAAGAATGTGAGCCAAACCCAGCAGCCCTGCTAAGAATCATCTCTGGCTTGCCTCGGGGTGGGGGAGGCCCTAGCCCACAGACCCCTTTGCTGGGAGCAGGTTTGCACAGATTGCCCCCAAGCGAGGAAGGGAGAGGAATTTTGGGTGTGTTGTAACCTCTGCTCGGGGGCAGAACCCATCCTCTGTCACCCACACCGGCCGTGGAACCCCCAAGCCTGGGAATGCCACATCCACGGGATGTTCACGTGAGGGGCAGCTGAGGGGGTGCCTTGATCCATCAAAGGCCCCACAGGTGCCCCCAGAGCCCTTCCTGAGGCCTCGCACCACGGGGCTGCAGGAGATGCAGCAAACGTGGAGTCTGCTGAAAGAGACAGTGGCAAACTGCCCCCGTCCCCCAGGGAGGTGCCTGGGGTTTCCTACCTGGCCTGAGCGTATTTTAACCCCACTGTGCTTTTTTGGGGACCTTCACCAGCAAGGAGAGGATCAATGGAACATCGCTGGGATCCACAGAGTGCTGATATTTTCCTTATTCTGTCCCTGTCAACCCCTTTCTGTCCACCCCCACCTATTTTCTGTTTCTCTCTCTCTCCCTCCCATATTTACTATCAAATAAAGCCCATACTATTGCCACTGGCATATGGTCTTGTTTGCACTTTAATTGGGGCGGGGGCATTTATAAGGACCTTAGTACTCAGATCACGACAACAGGTCAGATGACATAGTCAATGCCGGCAGTAGACATGAAGAATGCAGCAGCACAGGCCAGAAAACCTCCAAGAAACCATAAAATGGCTATAACCCTTATGTAAAACATTGACTTGGTTTTGTCTGTTACTTCTTGACAAGGAATTTTTGTGTTGGCATACCTTCTCTTCCATGTTACCTGTTATCTTAGAAGTGGCAGAGCAGGTTCTACCACTGTCATCTTTCCTCTGCCTGTTTGACATTCCCAGTAGAAAAGGTCTGTCCTGATTTGGCTTCTCATCTGGGAGCAGAGCTTATGCCTTTGGATTTAAAGAAAGGGGTTTCAATTGTGCTGCTTCATTTGTGTCTTTCACAAAAAAATTTGCTTAGTACTGAGCTTACCATAGACTCAAAAGGTGTGGAAAACACTGATTTATTCATAAAACAGCAACACTAATGTTCTACTGACTTCTCAGCTCTTTAAACTGCAAGTATTAGTTTAGTCCTTAGATGTTGGATGCTTCTCACTTCTGATTCAAAATTATAACCCTGAGGTTGTTTTTTTGATAGTGGAAAAAACTGATGGAAAAGATACATTCAGTAACGATTTATCTCATCAGTTTCCTAGTGTTCAGTATATTCTGTATCACTTTTAGCTTGTGGCATATTTATTAGCAAAAACACATATTCATGCAAATAGACTGCTACATATATGTTAGAAAACAAAAAAAAAAGCCTCTCTGTAGAACAAAATTGCACATTATGTACATATTGTACATGTATTTACTGCATGGAAAAGTTTAAACTGGCTTCTGAATATTCTGGTACCCTGAATGAAACCGAGAAAAATATCTCATTCAGTATCTCTCTGATATATATTTACCAGTTCTCTCAGTCCTTTTGCTGAGCCTTGTGGTTTTTTCAATGTCCAAAGACTTCTCATCTTCAAGTCTTCAGAAGTCTGCAATTTCCTGCTGCTCTCTTTATCAGTGTGAGAAGGAAAGGAGCATCTGGTTGGGGAAAAATAGATAGCTTGATAGTCTTGCTGTATTTCTTTGGAAAGACATTAAAAAGTCATAGCAGTATGTGTATAATATGTACCCTCAGATGATCTGTCAGTTATGTAAAGACTCATTTTGCAGAATAACAGGGCTTCTGGTAAATGATGGAGTAGAAGCAGCATTTTTTAAAATGCCATACCTTATACTAAAACACCTGGAAAGCTGAAGAAAGTCTCTGTGCAATAGTTACCACTTTGTTAACTACAGAAAAATTATGATTCATTATTCTTTATTGTTGCTCAGCATTATATTGCGAAGTCATGGGTTTCGGTTTTGTTTTTTTTTTTGAGAGGGAGGGTTGATTTTTTTGTTGTATTTTTTTCTTTTTGTTTGTTTTGTTTAATTTTGTTATTGTTGAGGTTATTTGGTGATGGTGGTTGTTTGGGACTTTTTGGTTGCTTAGTCAGGAGGCTCTTTTTGGTTTTGGTTTTTTGGTTCTTTTTTTGTTCATTTAACCTGTAAATTGCAGGTGAAGTTTTGTCTTGTTTGGAAACATTTTGATACAGAATTTTGGCTTTGAGATCTAACAGACTTTAATTCTGAAACTGCTTAGACAGTATGATAAAAGGCATTTTTGATACAAGATTCTTACGATAATACAGTCTGCAATTCATTGCAGAGGATGAACTTCTATTTCCTGTTTCACAATACTGTGGGTTGGAAATTGTCATCTAGACAGAGAGATTTATGTTGCCATAAGTGTTTTAGGGGTTTTTTGAGACTTAATGGTATTATTTTCTTTTCTTTATGAAGGAACATTATTGCTTTCTCTTCCATTTCCCATAAATGTGTGTACAGGTACTGAAAAGAGAAAAATAATCAAGGTCAGGACACTTTTGGCTTTTTTTTTTCTTTTTTAATTGACACTGATAGATTTTTCTTTATCTTATTTTTTCTTGAAATAGCTCTGAAAAACGGAATAGGTACATATCCTTTGCTGAAAAGCAAATATTTCTGCTTTCAAAATGGTGAAAGAATGGCATGCAGAGAAAAAGTCTCCCCCTCACTTGAGTTCTAAACTCAACTACCATCAGGACAGATTGTAGCCAAAAATAAATATGAATTTCTCTTTTCTTAAAAGCTTATATATTTTACCATATTAACTTTAAATGTAAGGTGCTTAAATGTCTCTCTCTATCATGATAATCGTCACTGTGTTTTTCTGTATTTTATGTAGAGAAGAAAATGCTGGGGAGTTTTAAAAATACTTCCCATGAAATTTTCCAATTTTGGGTTGTCCTTATATATCATTCATATACTGTTGGAGAGAGCCTATGTAGCCAGAGGACATCACACCTACAGATCAGTAGTATCAAATAAAACCTGCTGGTAAACTGAGAAAAATCAGTAATAATGATAAAAAAGCACCAACATCATAAATTATACTATATGGTAAAAAAATAAATTCAGTGTTTGTATATCCATTGGACATGTCAATTAATTTAGAGTTTGCTCATGTCACTTGGGAGATCGAATTGCCACATGGAAGGTATGAATGTAACAAGAAATCAGGTCACACTCTGTGTATTGTCACATCACTGCAGCTCTTTGAACCCAGACATTTCTGACTGACATTGGTTTTACAATTAGCAACACAAATGAGGACACATGTGCAATGTCTACAGGAGAGATGTTGCATTTTTTCTGAAATCTGGGGGATGCAGAAGAGGTTTGTGGGGGAAGTGACATTTGGGACCTTTTTAAAAATTATAAAACCAAAAAAGTGAGGAAACCACATTCCTATTCTGACTGGTGGCCCACCAAAACCTTTCCCAGCCTGGATCTGTTGAGGAGATAACCAGGTTGGTTGGACTGCTCAGAAACCTCTCTTCCCTTGTTTCAATATTATGTACCTGGTTTTACACAGGTATTATGATTACTATTCCTGGGAGCATTTCATAACATTTTTTTGCTGCTTTTCAGTGCCTCGTGAATGACATGTCTTCACTTCAAGGGCAGATTTCCTACTGGCAAGCTGAGGATGTGGCACACCAAGTACCACCTTCAGGAACAAGCAATGTAAGTACTGTAATGAGATGGGTCTTTGCAGAGCCTGTAATTGGTGACAAGGCATGGCAGCTTCATATCAGACAGAGACATACAACACAGGGGTGATTAATGAGGCTTGAACATCACAGCTGACAGCCTTCCAGGCACTACCAGACAGAAAGATGTCACATATTCCGCAGGTTTTTATTGTGCCCACAGCCTCCAATTTGCACCACAAAACCTTTAGGTAGGCCAATTCAAGATAATCCAGGATGGGATCCTGCTTCTTACATGGATTATCAGTTCTATGGCCTGCAATCCATCCAGCTCTCATGGACGGCAGTAACCTGCAGATTTGCTCACTCTTATTGGGTTAGTTTAGTAACCCTTCTTGTATTAAAGTCAGCTTGGGAAGAAATGTAATATTTTCCATTAGGAAGACCTAGAAACTGACTGTAGTAAGATTTGATTGTTGATTAAGAAATAGGAATTTAATTATGCTAAGAAATCTTCACAGAGATTGATGTGGAATAAATAATGAAATAAAATGATTAACAAAGAATTCTGCAAAGATACTCCCAAAACAATATGGAATCTGATTGAAAGCTGGTTAAACAAGGGTTTTTTTCTTTGTGGGAAGGAAATTGATGATTTACTAGTTTTATTTGATTTATATATTCTGGGTTTGGGTTTTGTGTGCTTTTAGGATTTTTTTGGGGACAAAAACAACAACTTATTTTCAAACAAAAAGGACATTCAAATTATTAGAATTTTTAGTCAGATTTTTTCTATTTTTAAATGATCATAGACAACTGTTAAAATAATGCATTGAATTGGGTCTTCTCCCTCCTCCCTCCTGCTCTGAGATATTTAAGCAGAAGAACTTCATGTAAAGGGTAGAAGGGAGGCTCTAAATATGTTGCATTGTAAAAGGTATTTGGTGTCATTTTTAGAAACCATCTTTCACACATAGCCCTGGAATGAATAAAGCTCCGTGACAACTCTATCAGTTGATTAGCTGAATATAAGGTTTAATCAGAAAAAAAAAATGGCAAAAGAAAAGAGATCAGATTCCCAAACACCTTTTGGTGCCAGTTATGAAAATATTTCTTAAATTCATTTCCATTCCTCAGCACAAATATTCCAAGAGCATTTTTTTTCAAGTGTTTTCAATTATATTTAAATGCAAATTTTGATTGAAAACAGTGGGTTTTCTCTTGTTTTGGCTTGTTCTTAAGAAGTTATGTTGCTGGAGTGACAGTACTATGCCACAAGAACAAGAGGAGCCTGCCAGGCAGCACACCACTCTGCTGAATTGCTAATAGTGACTAAATAACACTGCAGGCTTAGCCTACAGATTTCTCTTCCTTTGCTGACATTGGTCTTTCAGCCAATGATTCAAAGGATTACAGCTGAAGCCAATGTTATTTTTTTGTGGACAGTTTCATGAGCAAAATATTGAATATTTTACTTTATCTAAAACATAGATTCAGTCAAAGTAGTAGATTTGCCTTGTTTTCCAGGTTATCTTTCAGTTAACACTTTCCCTCGAGGCTAACACATTGAGATCTAATAATCTGTGCACATATGTATGTATGTATGTAGGTATGTATGTGTGTGTGTGTGTGCATTAATGAATTAAAATAATGACAAGAGAACTCACAGTCCTCTAAGAGGCCAGATGTGGAAATGTATGTCATAAATCTACATAATAAAAATCTCCCAGTCCTTCTACTAGAAACCAATATCTTTTAATTTTCTGTGAGCGTTTTAGGGTTTTGCTTTATTTTTCTGGTCATGATTACATCCTTGTCATCTAGATTCTCTTATGACTTTATCTAAAGCATGATCATTTTTCCCTTTAAGCTGTTTTTATCATCCAACCAATGGCAGATTTGATAAAGGTCCAGTGTTCTTGGAGTATCTCATAAATTTTTAGAACAAAATCTTGTTATTTTAATTTGAGATTTTCATTGTATAATTTCTCAGAATTTTTATTAATTCTGAGAGAATAGAATCATTATCCTTTACAGGGAAGATGCAGTCTCTTTTCTCATATCGAAAGCAGTAAAAATCCATTAACTGGAAGGAACCTTGACGAAAAAGTGTAATTTTTCAAGGCTAAACCTACATTGAATGTCTTCAAAGGACCTATCAAAGTATTTGACATGTTAACACTTGTTGAAGCTGGTATGTGAATGTTTGTTGAAGTAACGAGGCTATGTGTAGCCTTTTAAATGTGCTATCACTTTTACCTATTTCAGTGTCTACTCAAGTCAGACAACATTCAGGTACAAACAAGGAGAGGGAACACAACCAAAACATGTCAGAGCAGACACTGTAGCCAATACCTTCAAAATTTAAGTATTTATAACAGCTATTCTAGACTGTTTTGATTTTTTTTTAATTGTTCTTGAAGGACTTTGAATATTGAGTTCTTCAGCCTTTTGTATGGATGCTGTGTGAGAAAAATGTAAATGTGTTCCAACCCCACAAATAAATTAGCAAGGCCTGTCAAGCCATGGTAAGACCTGTATATCATGTCATAGGACATAGACCCTGTGACCCTAAGATAGAACTACGAGGGAGAAATCCTTAATGAAAAATGATTCCTCAGACTGACATGATAAACACTGCCAAAAACCTGCAGCTTTGAGCTGAGATAATTGTGATTCTGATGGTGGGCTCTAAATTGGCCTATTTTGATATTTTACCATTATGTCAAAAAAATCCTGTAATGTTAATTTTAAGTTCTTGGCAGCCCAAAGTGGAACTTGATTGTGAACAGCAATCTTAACTTTGTTAAATACAGACGATATTTACAAACATGCTTATAACAGGACAGTTTCTATAATGAGACCACTGGCTAGGTTTTCAAAGAACATTAGCCCCCATTGTATGCCCAAGATGCCTAGTTAGTTTGTGAAAATTTGGCAGCCATTGCATCTCTCCACTGTTTCAGAAAATCAGTGACGTAATTAAACAGCCGTCTGTTTTTTCAATTCTTTTCAGCTATAATTTGGATGGGATTTTTCTATTGTCTTCTTGTCTTCTCTTTTTGGTGCATCAATAACTGTTAAATAAACACAGGCTTTGTTTTAGAAGACAATAAAACAGTTGGTGCCTTTTTGCTTTTCTGAGTCTGCTAACATATGACTGTTCACCTATAAAGGCATATATTTCTCTTTGCTAGACAATTGCTTCTTAGCAGCTGGTAATTCACAAATGATGTAATAGGTTTTGATCCTATTAAACATGTTAGCCTCTTTTGTATGTATGATCCCTTGGATGTCATCTCACTGAAGGTCAGTTTGGCTCTTATGAGGGTTCACTTGTATAGCTTCATGTAAACAAGAATTTGAACAGAAATTATTGAAAAAGCAAAACCTGCAAGTATAAGGCATTCCCTATGATGGTCCAATTTAACAGTTCACAATAATTCCTAAAATTTTATAGCCTCAATTGCTATTGTTTAATAGTTTTCCCTCATTTTCCCTCATTTTTGAGCTACTCAGTATACTGAGTTGTGATGGGACAACCAGAGATTTTACAAGTCATAATTTCTTTTACATGCCATTTATTTTTCTTATCTGAGGAGTCAAGTACGTTGAGCACGGCAAATAGCTATGGTACCAGGGAAGAAAATGTCATGTTGCTGACAGCATGAATTAATTTTGAATTTTGACAATTTTGAACTGGAGAACTTTTTAATACATTGTGCTTACAAACTGTCACCTGGAAAAGGTTTCAGGCAAAAGGTAGAACTGACTTCTTTTGCTCTAGGCTCGGTGTTTGTTTTCTATTTGTCTCTGTCCCACAGACTTTCACTTGCTGGGCTTGTGAACCTATCCAAAGGGCATTCACTGTTTTTACCTCACTACAATTCTGTCATAAGGTGTTTGGTAGACCCATTTCTATAATAACTTTCTCAGTCACACCATCAATCAAGCAATGAATCAATCAATGAATTAATCAATGAATCAATCAATGAATCAATTAATCAATCAGCCATTTGTTCGTGCTGGAAAACAGACTATATATTAGGAGCGAAGAATCCCCTTCCCCTGAAATACAGAAATGAAGAGAAAACTGACTGTTTTAGGACTATTTGTAAGGCTTCTCCCATACAGGATGTCTTTTAACTGTTTTTCACTGTGGTAGTAGTGATGACAGGTCAGGTAGGACATTTCTGTCTCAGAGTGGACTGACTCTGGTTTTCTTCAGGCACCAGTGAAGAAGTTTAGGGCTGGAGAAAATGACCATGATAACTCACCTTGCTGAGAAAAGGCTTTTAACCACTGGATAGGTGTATAAAGGGTTCACATGTTTCAAAAGAAAAGTAAGGTGACTTATGATAGATTGAATCAGTATGGCAGAATCACTAACATTTTTGGATCCTTATGTAAGGAACTGAAACACCAGAAAGAGCTTTTTCACATGGAAGATTGCCCCTTGCCTGTACCACTTCTTTGTGTATGATGTAACTCATCAGGTATGGCACCTGAGCCTTCTTGTATACTTATCTTGGGAATTTGATCATACAATATTTAGATTACAGTGTCCTGCATTGAGGTTATAAGTTAGGTTTTTCAATACTTAGCACTAAGGCATTTGCATGTGGAGGAGGAAAAGAGTGATTTTTTTGGTTGCTTTCGGGGAAAAAAACAACAACACAACACAAAAACACAAGGAAACAAGTCTCAACTCACACAGCCAGTACTTGAAAGCAGATGAACTAAATCTTGTGAAATTCTCAGCTCTTGGCAACTATATTAGGCTCTGAGACTTAATGAAGAGGGTCTTCTGTCAACATACTTAACACATCCATCAGGGACTGTATTCAGGGGATTAGAACTTTAACATAAAATTTTTCTACCCCCTGGCCTTGTATAAAAAGACACATTCTTTTTAGGAATACAAACAAAATCAAGGTAAGCAGCAGAAGGCAAAGATGAAATTTTATTCACTTATGAGAGATAAAATTCTAAACTCAGTGCTTCAGGTAGAGTTTTCTTACCTTTTAATAATAGTTATGGATAACTGGCTTGGATAGTAATGCAATTGTAATTTTTTTAGGTAAATTATAGATACTGTAGAACAAAATCAGTTTTCAAACTTTTATTTGATTAATTTGGGTTTTTAATGATGCAATCATCAAGATACATTCCCCTTCCTTTAAATTCTTTCCATTCCCAGTGCCTTAATCAAAATCTGTTGCCACTCAAAACAAAGACTGCTCTGCAAGAATCCAGAACTGGGTCATGTCTGTCCACATATTGATCCTAGGGTACCAGTATTCTAAGTTAAGTCCTGTACTTTTCTAACCAGGGAAAGGAAACAGGGAGCAGGCAGCTTCACAGGAATCACTCAACACTTCTTTCAGAGAGGTTCTGCTGAAAAACGAAGGAGCAGAAAGGAAGCATAAACAGAAGGGAAAAAAAATCTAATTATTTTAGATATTTTTAGTAGGAAAAGGAGATCTAAAAATGAATGAATTTCAGCATTCATCACAGTAATCAGCAGTTAAAAGTTAGACTACAGTAGTCTCCCTTAACTAACCAAAGCTCCTGAAACACCAGTTCTGTAGAAGGCCAACCTTTTGCTTCTCAAGTTTTCCATGCGCTTTTACTTCCTTTCTCTTGGAAATTTCAGATCCCAAAAAAAGGCCATTTGGAAAGCAGCTGTCTCATATTCTGTACAAAGATGCTAATTTAGTCATTATTCTTATCTCTTTTGGAGCCTTCCTGGCCATTTTGGATTTTGTGTGACATCGAAAGTCTGCTCTAATGCCTTAGAGAAATAAGATGAGCCTTAAACACATTCAAGATGAGAGAAATTCCTCTCTGATACCTCAGAGCATTCCACATTTCCAAGGGGAAAAATCAAAATCCCCAGAGAAGAGTGATTTTACCATCACCCAGGTGTATGGGAGAAGGAGATTCACTGGGACTCCTAAGTGTGCTGTCTGAGCTGTAAGTCTCAGGATTTGCTGGACAGCAATATATGTTTACAGTCACCTGTACCAAGGTCTGTTATCAAGATGATTTCAGCTTGATCATGTTTGAATAGTTGGAAAGAAATCTTCACTGATGATTATTGTCCAGAGAAGCTGTGGCTGTCCATCTCTGAAAGTTTCCAAGGCCAGGTTGGATGGGCTGGGAGAAGCCTGGTGTGATGGGAAGGGTCCCAGCACATGGCAGGAGGGTGGAACTGGCTCAGCTTTCGGGTCCCTCCAATCAAATTATTCTGTCATTCTTTGATTTTGTCTGTTATAAGTTGGAAGGGATTCTCTGGAGGGGAGAACTAACAGCCTGTGCAAAAACAGGGCTCACCCAACTTATTTTTGGAGGTACAAACCTTTTGGAGATGAGCAATCTATCTCACAGGCTTGGGAACAGCAAGCCAGGAATAAGATTCCAGTTCATACAGTGTTGTCAGAGATGCTGAACTATAGGTCAGTAACTACCCTTGTGCAGTCACTTTCTTTGAAGGAACAAGCCTAAAATAACCTCCTTTAATAAAAATTCCAACAACAAGGTTTTACTATTCTCCTCAATCAGTTCAACAGGTGAAGACAGTGGAACTTTAGTTTCTCTAGTCACATATGTTTGTCTGAGCACTGTGTTTTTGTAACCATAAACCTGTTCAAAATTTGTTGGTTTAATTCCCATGTACTGGAAGAATTCTGAAACAAGCCCATGCAATGTAAAGATGGGTATGAGAAAAAAAGAAAATCTTGGTGGACACAAATGGAAAAATGAAGAAAAAATAAAATTAAGACCATTGCTTTCATTCTCACAGAAGAAAAATTCTGAAAATTTGAAAAAATACTTGTTTTCACACTAAAGCATGGGCCAAAATTGCTGGTTTAAGCTTAGAATTTCTCAAGGTTAAATGAAAATGAACCCAGGTAGCATTGGTTTGCCCTTTTCAGCCCTGAGATAGTCACTGTTGAAAGCCGTCTTGCCCTTTCTATGTGATTTGAAACCCGCATTTTTGATGACTTAATATTCTCCTGTATTCACTGAGCATATCCAGTCTTCTCTCAAGTTTATTTTTGTGGTTTTAAAATTAAGAGGAAATGCAAATACAGATTGCTATAATTTGGTAAGAGATGTTGCCATGTCTTATAAATGTCTGAAAAATATTCTGAAATTGATTCTTTGGGAAAAAATGGAAGACTCTAGGCAATCCACAAAGCAAAGATACATACTTAAACACAGTTTAGCAGTTGTAAACCAAGAAAAACCTACCTTGCTCCCCTTCACACCTACCTCCACCTTGAAGAGGCAGCTCACAAGAGATAATTTGAATTAATCAATCAATCAATCAATCAATCAATTAGTAAATTAACAGAAGTGGCAGAACACACAGCCAAAGGGTGTTGAATTAATCAAGCACACTGTTGGAGTAGGACGCAGTTTACAGAGGCTCTGCACAGCTTAGTTCTGGTTCCTGGATCTATGAAAGAACCTGAGATTTTTGTAGATTTCACCACCACTCTGAGGCCATTTCTCAATGAAATGTGCTGGATGAGAGGTTTACACTACAAACTCCAGCTCCTTACATATATTAGGTTACAGAGTTCCTGCTTTGCCCCAGCCTCTTGAATTCCCAGCTGGCATTTCTCCGCAGGTGAAAAAGCACAGATAAAAAATTACTTCTGTAACTTCTCAGGAAAACTGTTCTTTTGAGAATATTATGCATTCAGCTGGAAAATCTCTGACAAATTTGCTTATCATGGCAACAGAAGGCTCTCAGATTTGTATTTACTTTAGGATTTTGAGGGTCTTTCATTTTGGGGTTTCTTTGGGGGGTTGTTTGTTTTTTTCTTTCTGTTGTTGGTTTGGCTTTTTGTTTTCACTTTTGAAATATGTTCACATTCTGGTTTTGCTAGACAAGTGCTGAGGTTTCATGTGGCCTTTCTGAAAAGACTGCACTGTTTTGAAGATCACTCATACCTCTTGTGCCTCTAACTTCTCATGCAATTTTCCTGCAACTTCTTAAGTAGCATCTTTAATGCACAGTTACACTCCATGCAATTTTGGAGAAAATATCAATTCCTGGTGTCAAAGGATTCTCACAGTTAAAGGGGAAAACCATCTCTGCTGTGATCTTTTCTCCTCTATCAACTTCTACTTTAACCCGAAATGTAGTTTTCAAACCACAAGAGTTCCATAAATATTTTATTATTCGCATCCCTGAAAATAATTGCTAGCAAGAACAAATGTCAAATCCTTGGTTTGAAAGTTACATCCCCTAGCACGAAGATGGACATAGAGTTTAGGACAATATAAAACAGCAGGGACACAGGCTGGAATAAAACCCTCACTTCTGTGTTTGAGGAGCCACAAGGAGAAATGCAGGAGGTGACAAGTCACACAGTCAGACAAGGAAGCAGAGGGAAAGCAAGCAGAGAGTCGTACCAAGACCTTTTCCAGAGCTATTTTCCAGCATAAGTGAGGGAGCACAGAGCTGGAGGGGAGGAGCAGGCATGTGCTGTACCCTATCCTTCTGCTACCTAGAGATCGGGAGTCACCCTAAGCTACCACCTCTATAGAGCCAGTCTCCTGCAGCAGCAAGAGTCACAAAATTATTACCAACAGTAAATAATTGCAGCTTACCTACAATAATTCTTATGGGTTTTAACACTTTTTTCCTTCAAATACTGCAAGAACCTTAATTCTCAAGCATATTCAACTGCAACAACAAAACCATTTCTGAATCTGGTGCACAGAAATAACATTGGTCGAGAGTTTTAAATTATGTTACCTTTTAAGGATCTGCAATTCAGCAAGGATCTAGAATTTTTCCAGCACTGGAGAAATCTATCCCTTTAATTTCTGGTGATTTGCAGGCCACCATGGTTTCCCCTATCAAAGTTTATGATTTTGGGCTCGAAAACTAAGCTCCCTTACAAATATGGTTCACTAGGAACACACTGCTGTCTATATATTATCCATGATAACTTTAGAATTCTCACTACATGAATATTCTGAATATGATGACACATAATTTATTATGCTTTGCAAAACAGATTACTACCATACTTAGAATGAAAGGCAAAGGAACAGCTATTAATGGTCTAATGATTTACAGACCAGCTTTGCTTCCAGACAAGAAGACTCCAAAACGGCATTACTATTCATTAAAACTTGCAAGTTCATTAGAAACATGGTAAGATTTCTGTAAGACTTACTTACAGATTACTTAAAATCAGTGACTGCTAAGATCCAAATTTCAACAGGAATTAGGTAAATGAAATTCTAAGGCACTTTGAGAAATCCCACAAGGCCCTGTATAGAAAAGAGATAAATACTTCAGCCAGCTAAATGCATTTAAACAAAAAACAATTTTGGGCTCCTAGCTGCTTAATGCCACCATGAATTTTCCTGCTAAAACTGAAAATTCTATCAGGCCCAACAATTCTGTCTCAGCACACTACTTGATCACCCCAGTTTTAGTGACTATCTGGTCCTACCTGCCTTCTGAGGATAAGCTTAGGCAGATTATGACCATTTTGCAGCCAGGAGCCTTTGGATCAAAAGCACTGAACACCATGAGAGAGATGACAAAAGACCGACCTGATCTTTCATTTTGTCTTCTCCTATATGGACAATTCACAAGGAGAGTATCTCTAGGTCTTCCCTGTGCAGTGCAGGGACTGGAGAGCCCATCAAGAGAGGGAAAAGAGGGTGGTGGTACTGTGATTTCTCCACATACAAGGATTTAACAGCCACAGTCTGGTCTGAGGAGATGGCATTACCCTGCTACTGTGTCTTGGAAGAGCCAACCATGTTCAGCTCTTTCAGGCATAAATATGGATATTCTTCACCATTTTTCTTTATCTGGGTCTTGTGACTTCTACTTAATATGCAGAGACTTTATACCAGTTTCAAAGGGAGTGAGAGACTTTGCAACTCTTAAAGATCTCCTTCACTAATAGAAACTTAATTCTGGATTGTTTGAACAAATCCAGCTTTAAACATCTAAAGCTATGGCTATAAGGGAGGGTGATATAGGACTGTCCAGCTGAAGGCTAGGATCTACAGCAGTCCCTATCCTCTTGTTGTGACAGCACTGTTATATATCTGGGTTTGGAGATGACAACTGTGTTTATCTGCACAATACTTCACTACTGTTGTACATTAACTCAATGTTTTGCACTGCACCCCATTGTGGACTCTGAATACAGACTACACAACACCTTAAGTGACATTGTATAGGATTGCCTTAAATGTTTCAATTGTATATTGTTTAGGAGGTTGTGACAGATACTTATTTAAAAAATACACTTTGTACAAACAGGCACATGTACCTGTGTTTTTACTGGTTTTGTGGGAACAGATGGGAATGTGGATCAGCCCCAAATCAGACTGCACTTGCAGTGTCTTAAAACAGCTTCCCTGGAGTGATACAACTTTGATTTCAGGAGAGCTTCTCCAAACTGCCTGACTTGGGGCTCTTACACAGCCCATCCCCTAGCTACATTTCTATTGCTGCAGAACTAATCCATGGTGTACCACACCTTCCAATCTAGTGGTTTGGAAATTTCCTTGGGGATCCTACAGGGCTCTCTCATCTTTGATAAAGAGATGATGTTTGATGTTTTGTCATTCCCCTTGCCCTATTATTTTATATATGTGCTAGAAGAGAACAGGTTAGTCCAACAGATTTATATCATTAGGTGAGGATTTGTTTTTCATGATGAGTGATATCATGTAATTTATTTGTTAGATTTCATAAATAGGGTTAGTAATCTCTTCCCCACTTCAGATCAGTAGAGATACCGCATGGATTCTTATCACATGGTGCACTTAATTATGATAAATAAGCATGGATAAATTAAAGCCCACAAAAGGCCCAGATGGATATTATATTTGCATTGTGAGTGCATGCTATGATGAAAATATACTTGGAGGGCCCCTTTGAAGCTGAGCTCTGGATCCACACTTAATCTGTATTGTAAAAGAAAGATGTGAACAGTAAATTCAGCAGCTCATAAAAAGCATAGGGGAAGATTTTGGTTTCAGCAAAAAAAACTCATTTTAATTTGTGTAGAAGAGAATGACATGAAAGGTCTGATAGGTTTAGCTGGCTTGTAATTTTCTGGTCAGTTGCAATTAAGAACTTGGGACTGAATAAAACCAGACACATTGGTGGTATTCCAAAGTTCCAGGAAACCTAACTGATTGACAAGTGTATTTATAATTGGACCAGTAGTGGAGTCCAACCTCTAAAACTGCTATGTAAGGTCAGGAAAGATGTGGTTCATGTTAACAATATGACTCCACTGGGAAACCAGTGATTTTATTCACTTCTGCTCATGAATAAATTACATTTTTAAAAAATTCATAGGAGACAACAAAATCATAGGAAGAATATCACTTGCATTTAGAAAGATAGCTTACTATTGTGAGCTGAACATTGCTGAAGCTCTCTAAATCAAGTACAGAAATATCTTCTTACATAATTTTTATTTATATAGGAAAGTAAAAATAGGCAGACAGTAAGAAGACAAATTTAGCATTTACACAACAACTCTGAGATAACAGAAGTTAATTTCTTGTGCATTTAAGCCAGTAGCAGCCAGTATTGTGGAAAACCAGTTGGAACACAATGGGGAAGTACATGTAACATGTATGTTTTTAAAGAAGTAAGGGGATTTTGTTGCATTTCTTTTGTAATTTTTCAGTTTGTCTTGTAATACTATGGTATTTGTTAAGTGATGTATGATCATCACTGTGTATTACTGCACTTACCAAATAAGAAAATTATAATTTTGAACTCATGTTTAAAAATGTTTCCTGAAACACTGTTTCTCCTTGCATTGCCTCAACCTCCTTTCCCCAGGGCAGTTCATCTTGGCTTCACCTTTTCTGTTTGTTCCAAGGACTGGGTGGCGGAAGATCCACTAAATTTTGAACCTATATGAGTTCCACATCTGAACGGATTTTATAAGAAATACAGTTCAATGTTTAAGAAGTGATTGTGTGGTGAAGTTTGGGACACAGAATTACTGCCAGGATATACAGATATATTCAAAGCAATTTTTTTAAAGTAATTGAAAAGTTTATTTGGTCTGTATAGCTCCAAATGTCTGCAAACCACAGTATGGTCTCAGATTGAAAAACAAAAACAAAAATCCCCAAAAAAGAAAAAGAAACAAAATAAAGGAAAGAGAAAAAAGCTCTTTAAATTAAAAAAAGCTCTAGTATACTAAAATAAAAAGGAATCCAACAAAATCTGAGATGATTAATAGACTTGTGGTTTTGGAATTAATTGGGGCTCAACTTTCAACTATATATCAAACGAGATGAAAAGCTCAAAACGATTGGGGCATTGACTTTAAAAGTCTATATTCAAGTTTTTCCCCCATTTATAGCTATGTTTCTAATATATAAGGAGTCAGAGAGAATAATCTGAGAAAGGCTTTTATGAAAATATCCAGTAACTTTGTATTACAAGATATTTGCTTTGGATATTTTTATATGAGATGTTCTTTTAATTCATAGAGTTGAGGGAAGACTATACCATAACTTCCTTTTACACTGTTTTTAATGGAGATGAGGAAGTTAACTTGGATCTGGAGATCAGTGGCACTGATGAACAATGATCAAAGCTGGGACTCACAATTATATTTCAGATTCTCTTTCAGTCAAAGTTACACTGTGGTTCTTGCTCAGTTCTTCTCTACAAAGATCTAAGATGATTTTCAACTAAGAATGATGGGCTATTTTTCTTATTTTTGAACTCTGCTTTGTGCATTCTTTAGGGGCATAGAGGATTCCAGATGGTTCTTCTATCTGTGAAATCTATCATGTGACAAGGTTGCAAGACTTTGAGGTTTCCAACATTTGATTCTACCTCATTTGCCAACTCAGCCCAGCATATTTTGTGATGGCTCCTGATGATTTTATTTCTAACTACAGAGAATTTGTTTCCACTCTAGGTGGACACCCACTGCAGGTTGATTTTATTTAGTATTTAAGTTCTTCCAGATTCAGAAGAGATCTAAAAAGCTTTTATGGTCACTCTAACCAATACAACAGAGGTACATGCCATCTTTACATATAATCTTTCCTGACTGTTGGTTTATTGGTTTTCTACTACTACTACTATTATTATTATTATTAGTAGTAGTAGTAGTATTAGTATTAGTATTAGTATTTCATAAGAGTATTACTTAGGTGATTTCATGGGTTCAAACCAAACTTACAGTCAGATAGAATGCAAGTGACAATGTAGGTTCACCAGCAAGCTTCCTACTTATCTCTAGACTGCAAGAGTTATGGTGATTTTTATTGTGGTAGTAGTGATCTCTTCTGCCTAGACTGGAGTTTAGGGACAATAACTAAGCCTGGTATTTGCAGCATTTATAGCTGTGAACACAATAGGAATGCATGTTGGTACAGAATGTAAAATCAGACTTGCTTCCAGATACTTACAGTCAAGGGAAAATGACAGATAATTATGCAGAGGTGGTACAGGCTTTTTAAGAAGGACATTTTTATGTTCAATGCAGCTAAGCAGTGTAAATTGGTTCAGTTGCATGAATAAACTATATTTGGCTTGTACCTAAATTTTTCATGAATTGTTAGTGTATTTTATCAAGCTGCTGAGAGAACAGTGCTTCAATCAGTTCTGTGTCTGTTCTGCAAAACAAGGTAAATAACTGATTTTTTTTCCTCCTCACTTTCAAAATGATTTGCACAATGCCAAACAGGAAAAAAAAAACCCAAACAAAACCCCCCAGACTTTCAAGAATTTGTATCACCAAAGAAAGAAGCAAAAACTCCTGCCTGCAGCTTATGTAGCTACACATGGAAAATTTTCTAATAGATACAGAAGGAAGTAAGGATACAAGGAAAAAAGCATAAGTGATGGTCTTGTTTGTATCAGCTCCTATGTAACAGCCATAGCAACAAAAGCGCATTCTTGCTTGTAAAAATTCTTGCCTGTGGTAGAAATGTTGACAGAAAAGAAATTTTGCAAGAAAAAAACAAACAGAAAAAAATCACACTCTTAACTGATGTTCTTATTAGAGCAAAAGTTTGCGGAGACTCCTGACTCTTCTAGTTGTTTCTTAGGAAATGCAAGGTCTTAATATGGAAGATAACCCAGAGAACTCTAAGTGACTCCAATTAAGAGGCGTGAATATCATTTACACCAGTTACCTTTCAGCAAGAAAGGCTACAACCAGAAACACACGGCACACAGTCCTATAGAGAGGCTTTCAAAGAGAAAAATTGATTCTATTTGAAGCATACAGCTCCTTAAGAAAAAAAAAAAAGAAAAGAAAAAAAAAGAAAAAAAGAAAAAAAGAAAAAAAGACATGTAGAGTGTTTTAGAGGGACAAAAATAATAGTTCTCCTGCTGTGTGTTTGCACTTTGAAACAAATGGAAAAAAACCAAGACAATGATTAAATAAAACTCCAGATTATTGAAAATATTCTCAAGAAACAAGTATGCAAATACAAACAATATGTGATTTAGAAACACAAGCCAAAAATATGCTTAAAAAATAGACTTGCAGATTTTTCATTGATTGATAGCAGGCACTGGTTAACAATTTTCAAATCTTGAAATTCTGCTTAAAGTTTTCACCTGCAAATGAAAGAATTACTTGTTTGAAGATAATAACTGCTTTACATTCCAGAAGGCAGATAAAACCAATCAATTTCCCAAAGTTCTTATAAGTAAACATAAGTTTGTATCCAGATTGCCTTCCAGTTACCCATAATGTCAAAACTTGGTATTTCCTTTTTTACTGGAAATGTATTGTTTCCCAAAGGGGACCCCACATCAGAGATTGTGGGATCTAGTCTCCATTGTCCTGGATCCATACCTCACTGCCTGCTCTGTTCTTCTGGCCTTCCCTTTACTCTCCATGAATCTCTGTGTTGGTGCAGCACCTAGCACTGGGACAGCAATCCCGGAGTGAATCCCTGGGAAGCAAAGTATTCCAGGTAAGCTATTCTACAGCTTCTGTTTTAACAGGAGTCCTCAAATTATCTGCCAACACATCCCCTTTGGACAGGCTGGTGCACTTTTATTAGGAGATAAATATATCCATATATCAAGCCCATAAGTGTTGTCATAAATCCAGGTAGCCCCATGAAGTATGTTTCTTCAAGACATGATTGTTGTCATTTACCAACTAGGAACATTTACCAACAAGTCTCTTCTTCCCTCTGGCTTATCTGCTCTGAATTTTTAGAAAAACTGATTCTCCCCATGGTGGCCAGTGCACTATTTACCATTTGTGTTTCATGAATACAACAGCCTCAGAAGTGGAATATTTCAAAGAACATCTGGCTAGAACAGAGCTGGTACAAGCACTTTGCACTGAAAATGTTTCTGTGCAAAGCCATATGACCACTGTTTTCAGAAAAAGAAACTGCAACAAACAACTAATAAACCCTAACCAAACAAAAATATTTTTTTTAATTCAAAAATTCCCACCTTGATATTCAAAAAGCAAAATTACTAGTAATAAATATATTTTCTGACACCTTTATTGGGACAAGACAACTAAATCAATCAACTGAGCAGGAACAAGGACAAACTGTTTGCCAGTGTGTGGGGGAGAAAAAAGAAACTGCATCTAGAAGTGGTCCTGTATCTACCTTTGTTTAGAGTGCAAGTCTATTACAAGTAGATCAAAAGCTTTTTACACTTGCTTTATGGTCTTTTGTAATCCTCTGCCTTGAAAAGTATGTGCTGCTGCTGAAAACTTTTCTTTTTAAAAGAAAATCTCTTATTGTTTAAGTCTGAGTCACAAGAACTTTACTTCTGGTTTTGGGTCAGAGACAAAAAAAGACTTATACTATCCATAATTTTAATTTCTCACCATCTACATTAAACAAAAGCCCAAAGGCTAAATAGTATTTTGTTTCCATGCCATTTGAGCTCAGGAAGCCTGATCTGCCCACTGGCAAGGCTGAGAAGTGAATAGATGAAGTGCTCCTTCCCTAGCTTTGCAAAATTTCACATAGCAATGTTGTGAGTGGGGGATAAGCAGGTTTCTGCTGAGAAACCTTGACATCTTGCGAATGAACCTTAAGAGAATTTTAGTGAAAGTGAGATTCAGAAACCTGTTCTCTAGAAAAATGCAGTCATACCTCTTGATTTTTTATGTATGAGTAAGAAGATTTCCTATTTCCACTTAGGCTACTAAAAGCAATGACTCATAGCAGTATTACTTCTGTTTAGGAAGTCATAATATAGTGCTTATCACTGGCACATCACTTCAAAATGTCTGAGTTTGTAGTATTAGCCTCATATAGAAAAAAAATATTTGCAGCATGGACATATCAAATAACTTATCCAAGGACACACTATTTCAGTGGGAGTACACAGAGATTGATTTTTTTCTTCTTACAAGATATTTAATAAATTAGGCTTGACTTTCATGTGCAATGTATTTGCAAAAGAAGCACAGGAGAAAACACTTCTGTGTCAGGAGGGAGAATGCTTTCAGGAAAACTTTTTTGGTTGGATGGTTGTTTTTTTCAGTTTTTTTGATTGTTTTTTTGAGGTTTTTTGGGGTGGTTTTGTTGTGGGGTGGATTTTTTGTTTGTTTGTTTTCTTTTGGTTTTGTTTAGTTTTTTGTTGGGTTGTTTTTGTTTTTCTTTCCATTCAGACCATTTTAAATATTTGCTGTTTAAATTTTATCATCCTGTGACCTAAAGACAGTAGAGTGGAATTTTCTCAGTGTGAGGAAAGTCTGCATTTCGAACACTTTTAGGTCATGACTGTTCTGAACATGGTTCTCTTTTTAAAAAAAAGCATGTAGAAACATCTTTCCATGTGCTGGATTTATGGATGAAAATTAGCCTGGATGCTGGTTTCGGTTTGAATTAATTGCTCTTAGTTTGCAGTATGCATTCTCAGAACCCAAAGCAATTGGGTGATTTGGCCCAGGTTCAAAGTCCTTTCTATGTATGTACAGTTGAAATGCGAAATTTCTGGGAGTTTGAGCCCCAAACTGGAGCATTTTGTATAAATATGCAGTGACGAAGCTTCTGTAACATGCAAACTTTTGAGCAAAAAGTAGAATATCTTCTGCAATCTTCTGAATGTTTGTTCTCTTAGATTTGTTCTAGGATAATTTTCTAAGTTATCTAAGTTATTTGAGGCTGAGTACCTCTCTGATTTTCTTGTTTTGGAAATAATGTGTTTTAGCAGAGTACATGAAACTAGCAATTAGAAAGCAGTTCATTTTTAGAAGGATGCCCATCACAATGCACAGCAGTAGAAAATAATTATGTTTGAAAATGTACAAATAAATAAAATTAAGAGTATTCTCCCTTGGATGTCATTCATATTGTACTTTTCAGTTAATAAAAAAAAGACTCTTAGCATGATTTTTCCAGCCTAAGCAGTTGGTGTTAAGGTGTTGATGGTCATTAACAGGATGTAGAATTGGCCAATTAAATTTATTTCTGCAGCGAATTAAGACACAAGGTTTTAGAGTCTGTACTTAGCAGAGTCTGCTTCTGACAGGATTTTGGATAGCTGTGTTGTCTAATGAGTAGAAAAGCAGCAGAAAAAAATGGTGTGGAGTGCCTCAGCCTCTCAGCCTCTCTGAAAGACAAATCCTTCCTAACACCAAAGAAAGACTCTGAAATGCTGAAGCTGGCATGGCAGATGAACAGGATGTCTGTCCTCTGCAGTTGATAAGATGAGCTGTTACCAACAAGGTCTAAGGAGACTGATACGGGCAGTTTCTACATCAGTGGATTACTACCAGGAGGGCTGTTTTTCTTTTTTGATGAAGAGAGATGCCTGAGGTGTCTGGGCAGGGCTTTGGAGTCCTGCTGATTCCACAGGGACACATAATTGTTGGGACTGGAAGGGACCTAAGGACGTCATCCAGCCCAATGCCTTTGCTTCAGTGGGACTCAGCAGAGCTGGCTGCCCATGACTATGTCCAGATAAATGTTTAAAGTTTCCAAAGAGAAGAGACTCCAGAATCCCCAACCCATGCCAGTGCTTTACCACACTTACAGTAAAAAAGGATTTCTTATGCTAAAGTGAAATTTCTTGTGTTTCAGTGTGTGGCCATTGCCTCTCATCCTGTCAGCAGACAGAACATTTTTGTGATGGCTCTGAATAGATCCATGTGTTTCTGGTACTGGAGAGTCCAGTACCAAACCCAGAACCTTAGATTTACCTCAACAGTGCTGAACAGGGGGAAGGGTCACCTCCATTAACCTCCTGGCACTGCTGCCAGGTGCAAACCAACAAGTTATTGCCCTGCTGTTATGCAGGTAAGGAGATACTGTTTATGACAGGAAAACAGCATCTCTATGATGTGCCATTTAGAGCTTCAGGAAGGACTGTTACAGAAAAAAAGAAAACCATACTTTCTAAGGGGATAAAATGGGGAGAGATGCCTTAATACTATGCAAGAATGTATGTTCTACAGTGATATAACATTTAACTTCATATTTAACTGACAAGGCCACTTTTAAAATAAAATTATCATAAAACTTTCCAATGTTTCTGTTAAATTTAAACAAGTATCAATGTAGCCTCTTGTAGTCCTTATCTCTTATAACTACCCACAGAAAATTATCAGTTTCATTGCCCTACACTGCTTTGGGGTTGGACTCTAAAGCACCCTGTATCTGTGGGAAGGAGAGGGGGAAATAATTGATACTATAAAGCCCTAATGTGAAACAAAAGGTCAGCAAAAGCATTGGCCCAGAGAAATGAAGAACCTTCAAGGAAAGATGTGTGAATAAGAGATAAAAATTACACCACCTCTAATGCCTACTTTTGGATGGAAATGTTTGTGTCTTGGTCTTTGCTCACACCTGTGCTTGAAGGCAGAATCTGGCTTTCATCAATGAGTGTTACCACCCAGATTCACAAATAGTGAGAAAAACTATTATAACGCTCTAGTAATCTGTCAAAAACAGGCAAGATGACAAAAATAAGCATAGGTTAAAAATTATAGGAAGTGTTTTCCAGTTTACTGCCAGTGATACTACCATTTTGGTTATTTAGGATAATCTGGCAATGTTAGAACTCGTATCAAATTTTCTGAGCGATTATTGCATCCAGCAGCATGTGCTGTAACATACATAACTTTGTAACTCACAGAAATTTTATAGTGTGTAACCTCTAGTATTAGTAATACTTTGACAGAATGAAAATTTCAGGAATATGACTTAAGCCTGCTCAAATATAATTTTCTTACCATGTGAAATAATGCCTGTATCTATGGTGGTGGCTGGGAAATACCAGGTACATTTCTTATCAGCACAAATTTGTGGTCTCTGTTGCTGTCCAAGCCACTTTGGTGTGTGAAAATAGTGTTTTCCTGGGGAAAAACACCCATTTACTGCTACGTTCTTGAAGCTATTGAACAAATGATGCAGTTCTCCAGGAACCTTGAGGAATGTCTGTCAGTGAATCTGGAATCTTTTTCCATGAGTCTTATCAGGAATTATTTCAAATGGCCTCACGTTTTTGATGACCTGTCTAGAGGACATTTGAAATAATTCCTGATAACAGGTGGAAGAGGCTGTGAAGTTTCTGTCTCTGGATAGGGACTGCAAATGCCTTTAGGGCATGTCTGTGGGTTCTCCTGGTCAGTGATACCCAAAAAAAATGTTTGCATGAAACACAGTATACAAATTAATAGCAGAAATCTTAACATTTATTTTCTATTTATTGTGTAGGTTCTCTGAATTCTGTCACACTAATTATTGAGCAAAGATTTTTTTAATTTCCTTGAAAATTTTATTTAGAATCCCCAGTTCATCTTGCAGTCTTCTCCATGCATGTTCCAGGTTTCTTTAACTAAGATTTTGTCTAAATGTAAGCTGCTCCCAACATACTCAGCATCTACACCGTGCATCTCATTTCCAAAGCAGAGCACTTTTGCAGACTTGTTTCTGAATGATTTATTTCTTGTTGCAGGCCTGCCCTTACGTATGAGAATGAGGTAGGAAAACTGGGTGACACAGCCAGGGACAGTGAACTGTGAGATTATAAATCCAGATAAATACATGCCAAATGTATGAAAAAAAAAGAGGAGTTTTGAGCCAATTGGGTCAGGCCCATACCTACAATTTTAGCAACACTTCCAGAGTTGGAATGGACACCAGTAAATATTGAATAAGAGAGTAAGGATAATAGAGAAACATGGGCTTTTGGAAAACCATAATGCCAGCCCTACCATTTTAGGCATTATTCAAGAGTTAAACTTGTCAGTTTCTAAAGCTGTAGAAATGCTTAACTGCCTTGTGCTTTCTGTTGACCAAGTTATTATCCATTTGGCAAAGGACTTCACCATGCTTTTCAGAGTAATGACCTGGAGGATTTTATGATCCAAGAAGATGTGTGACAGGAATAAATCATTGCCAAATTACAAATTGGGTATCCAGTTATAAGAACATTTTTACATATTTTTAAAAGTCCTAAAGTGCTTCGATCTATATGCTGCTTCCTGCAGACAAACTCATAAAGCTTGGCAAAAGAGCTGCAAAGACTCTGAGATTCCAGACCGAGTGTTTTGGAGACAAAGTCATATTTGCTAACTAATGCTCTGGGAGTTTCACTCAGGAAATTATATTTCCTTTCTTTATTTTTTTTAATCTCTCCTTTCCCTCTAGGCTGCAATGAAAAAAATTCATCTGGTCATAGACAACGTAAATTGTTTCACACTGGATTTTAAATTTTCACCAAACACTCTATCTGTCCTTGTTCTTAGAATATTTCCAAGGGATATTTTATAACACCAGTTATAAATCACTGAGGGAACTATCTTATCAAATAAAATCCCTTGTTTAATCTTTTATGCCTTCATTTGTCAAGTCCACATTTGGATGTTTTGCTACAAAATCAGTGAAATGAAGTAATTCTGTTGTTGACCACTTTAAGTACAATTAAGGAAATAAGTACTTGCTCCTAATTTTGAGGAATGTTCTTACCTGTTTAAAGTAAACAATACTCTTATTCACTTATTTTCTTTAAGTGGTCATTTTAGTGCTTTTACACAGTACTGTGGCAGAAAGATAACTGCAGAAAGTTAACATATTTCAGCATGCTTCAGCACAAAGAAGTTGCTCTTCACACATCTCTTTACAACTTTTGAATGTTTTTTATACATTAGCAGGGAAAAAATCCAAGCCATTTCAGGGATAGGAGTAAGAACATGGAAATAAGAAGAAATTCTTTCAGTGTCAATAGACAGATGTGTCCCTTCAGCCTCCTGCTTTACATAGAAGAGTTTATCCCATGTAACGTTTATTTTCTTTAAGAAGAGGAACCTCAAGTTGGATTTTAGCATGTCCCTCCAAAATTAAATCTGGAAGTACTTTGTATTCTAGCAGGTATAAAGCTCTCCAGCAGAGTGCTGGCTCAAGTATGCTGTATGATCCTCAAAGAGCCTGCTCTGAGCATCATGGACAGAGTGCTGGTAATGCAATCTGGTGGAGGTCCAATTTCCATCCCATCTTTGGGGTCAAGGGATTTCTGAACCTCTTTCACTAAAACTTGCAGGTCTTCAAAGTTTTCCTCTGTAGCTCAGCACTGATGATCCACCACTGGCTAATAAATTTGAGAGCAGCATCCCAGCTAGAATTTCCAATTTATTAAATTGTAAAATATTGGACAGACATTCAGCTGTAAAAGGAGACCCTGAAGAA
Source organism: Parus major (assembly GCF_001522545.3). Lineage (NCBI taxonomy): Eukaryota > Metazoa > Chordata > Aves > Passeriformes > Paridae > Parus > Parus major. The sequence continues at coordinate 58,825,449 of NC_031799.1, read as the reverse complement.
AATCCTTGAGGAATATGGAAGCAGCATGTGGAAGTTTTGTTTTTCCATTGCCAAAGAGCTTTAGGGCCGCCGTTCTCTGTTCATAGCAACAGTTTGAAAGCTGAAAGTCTGCTCAGCTCTGATGAATGAAGCTCGCATACAGCACACAGGAATGCTTCTGTGGGGCAACTGACATCTTAAAAAAACTGTTGTAATGGTGTCCACTTCTGCTATTAAACTCTTTGGTTAAATGTTGATATGGTAATTGTTACTTTCACGTCAATCACTACCCTGGTGATTTCCAACGGATTTATTTTTTCACTTTGCCTGGAAAATTTGAGGTAATATATACTGAATTACTGCTGGTAATTTTGATATGATATAGTAAAGTGTGACCAATATTCCTGACAAGAACAGTGAAAAAAATTATGTCCTTAACTTCGATTGTGAAGGTACACTCAGTCTTATCATTAAAAAATTATCAGTGGGTACCTGTTGGTAGATTTTCCAAAACAAGAACACTGAAGTATGTGTTACACTTGCAGTAAAAAGTGTGTACTTCCATGCTTTATTCAAAGCTACCACAGTATTTTAACCCTAGTGCTAATATTTACCTGACATAAATTTGCAGAGCATTATAAAGAGAACTGATTTAGGGAACTATCCAGTGTTATTTAAGAGAATTTTCCAGTTATCTGATGTTCAAAGAGGCCCTAAGGCAGGAAAACATTACTGAGTACCAACTGATTTATCCATTCTTACAGCATTTTCTTAGGTAATGGTTTAGTGGATCCCTGCAGCAATTTAGGAATCAGCAGATTAGTTCATCTCTTGCTGGTAGTGTAGTGTCCTTTCTGAAGTTACACATCACTTCAGTTGAAGTAACTCTCTCTAAACTGCTTATGTATTTGCTTTAGCTGGAAGTAATTTTTGTGCAACTTTGCAGGGTGATAGTCTATATCAGGGTAATTTACAATGAAATTAAGTGTCTGGCTCGCTGTAGCTGTCTTAACTACAGCTTTCTGTCTTTCTGAGAAAAAAATGCACTAATGGCTGCATGTGTCAACCAAAGAGCTGCCTTTTGGTGCTTCGTTTTTGATAACAAGGACAATGCTATTAGAAAAAGAGAATATGGATGCAAAGCAATCTACAGATACCATAGCTTATCAGGCCATCCAATAATTCAGAAAAATAAATTTAAATTGATAAGGTAGTGTTAAACTCTTCCTAATCTTCTAGGTCTTTCACAGACAGCTATCAGGAATGCAGAAAATGGAGGACCATTTTGTGTCACCTTGCAATCATACATGAAAATTGTTATTGAAAGTCAGACTCCAGACAGTACTCTTTTTTATAAAAATCTAATTTTTTGTACCTATATGATGACATTGTCATTTTTTATAACAGTAATCTTTAATTATTAAATCACGTTTAAAACTTGGTTACCTCCTGCTTAATTATAGGATCAGTCACAGCAACTGAAAATTATTAAATCCGTATAGGCTATTACTCTATTTAGGAAGGAATTGGAGCAGTATTAATTGGTGAGGTGAAAAATGAAATACATATATTTACTAACAGACCCTGCCATGATGTTCAGAAATATTGTCACAAGGCTCTGAATAATAATTATTTATTAATCATGACATACCATATTGTAAATAATAATAATAATAATAATAATAATAATAATAATAATAATAATAATAATAATAATAATAATAATAATAATAATAATAATAATAATTTAACTCAGGAAGACGCTGTTGCATAAATTGAGAAAGAGAAAACACTTTCCAGATAATATTAAGATAGATAATATAAAAGGCAGTTCTTTAATGGAAGCTTCCAGGCAACTCCATGGCTATGGGCACACTTGGAATCAGATCTGAACAATTTTTGTAAGGTTAATTAGTTAGTATATCTAAAAAATATTGTCCAATTAGCAGAGCAGTTGGTTAAGTGATTTCCCCCAGGTTCTGCCCCTTTGGATTCCCCCCCAGTCTTTTAGCCCTACATTTCATTATATCTACAAAGTGTGTCACAAAACAAATTGTCCTTGCTAGACTAAAAAGCAGGACTAAACAGAATTCCAAGAAGGTAGCATAGTATGTGAGAAAGTGTAACTACTATACTGAAGTGAAAAAGTGTTAGAAACTATCCACCTATATACTAAAATATATAAAGCTACACATATACAAAAAGCAAAAACTTTAGTCGTCAGCACCAGCACCAACCATTTATTTACTGTCACTGTTTCATCACACTTTTTTGGGAGGGTCTGAGCTAGAACAATTTCAGTGTAAAACAGATCATGCCCAAACAGGGTGGTTATTGTAATCCACCCAACTAGTGCTTTTTAGTCAACATCAAGTGTGGGATTTTCTGGCATGGATACTTTTGTACATCTCCAAGAAGCTTGCACACAGTAGCAAAAACATTTAGTTGGCATGATCCTTTCTTTTGCCCTTCTGCACTATTCTAGGAAGAGCACAGGAGATGAACAGAAGTCAAACTTATTATCTCAAAGTAACAAATTTTCTTGTGTCATTGTTTCTGATGCCTGGGTGGGTTAATATCCTGAGAGGTGGTATGACTTTCTTATAGCATATTATGTCACTGAAACAGATGCTTAGAATTAATCAAATAATCCATAATTATTTAAAAGCTTTCAGTCTGAAGTGCTACTTCTTGTCTCAAAGGGACAGGAACATGGTTTCTTGCACTTTCAAGAAAATCCTGATTTCCCCTTGGTCCATGTCATTTTTTGGCAGATTTGGGAGTAAAAACCATCCTTCCCACAATTTTTGAAGATTTTTTCTTTGTTTTGAAGTAATTTTTTTTTAAAAAAAGGGGGGGTGGTGCAGTGGGAATGGTTTGGATGGAAATTTCTATAAATGTGTCAACTAGTTTTGTATCCCAGTAGGGACAGTAATCTGGACAAAAGTACCACACTGGAAATATTGTGACCATTGGATGTGTTAGGAGGAAGAAGGGCTATAGAAAGTGCCAACAATGTGGATAATCACAGCGGAAATCAGATCATCATGTGAGGTGAAGTGGGTCGACTTCTCTAGCCATGTCAATTTACTCATGGAGAAATTCCAGTCTACAACTCTGAGTGAGTGTTGCAAGAGATTTTGTACAAAGAGAAATGAGTTTTCTTTGGACTGTACCAACAAGGTAAAGGTATGGGACTGTTAATGGGTCAATCAAAAGTAAATGTGTGAAATGTATCTCAGACTTTTTAATTTTTTTTCTTTTTTTTTCTTTTCTTTTCAGTTTAGAAGAAGAAAGCATTTGGAGCATGCTTCAACTCTGAAGCCTAGCATATTTTAATGAGTAAATATTTTACTTCATTGTGTTTTTTTTTTTTAAACTTAAGGTGGTTGGGGTGTTTTTTGTTTTATGAGGGGGGAAGAAGGATTGTGGGGGGTTTTGTTGTTGTTTTTTTGGTTTTTTTTTTTATTGTCTTAGAGGTCTCTCTCTTTCATGAACAAAAACTTTTGTCCACGGGTTTTAGCATGCTTACATAGGTAGTGAAATGGATTTTCAGCACAATCAAGATAATATGTAGCATCTTTCCTTTATGTAGCTCAGCACTCAAACTGTGCAAAGAGAATGACTTTTGCTATATCTTACATATGTAAAGGAAATATTCCTGTAATGTTGTAATGGAATATTCTATCTTGATGGTATATTTTAATAATATTTATCAGAGGATTTTATCAGGGTATTTTCTGGTATTTTGTGGGGGTTTAGTCATGCCACCATTTAGTTATAAAAAAAATGTCAACAGAAGATTTTCTTTACTCTATTAGCCAAAATTGTGAAAGCTGTGTCTTAGGCAATGACAATACATTTGTGTCATGCTGAGATAATTAAATCAATTCTGTTTTTGACAAAAAAACCAGTCACACAATATCCATTAATTTAATTCCTTTCCCCATTTTTTGTTAATATAGAGTGCTTAGTACTTGTGAGATAGCAAACGCATTCTGTTAAAAACAGAAGGTAGTCAATATGTCTAAAAGTACTGGAAAATGCAAGGAAGGGCTCTTTAAGCAGCCTTCATTTCCTGAGCTGCCATTCATAGGTGAGTAAAACAATTTGAAACATATGTATAGAGTGCTTCATCTTCAGCGTGTATAAATTTGTGAAAGAGACCATTGCAAGATTTTCCAATGCAGTATTTATAAATTTGCTCTTGGTCATTACAAAGTCAAACAAAATGTAATAAAAAGAGTAAACAAGCTGTAAGTTTTTTAGAACTCCAAAACTTGTGTTCTTCATTTTACTTTTCCAGCCCCACGGTAGTTTTCAGCTTTTACTATCTTTTTTGCACTGTCTTTTCAGTCAGCACTTTGTCCTCCACCTTTACACACACCAGCACAGTTAAGAAGGAAGGGGAAGACAGCAGGAAGACAATAAATGTTTTGGAGCTGCTTACACCAGTTGCATTCTTTGAAATCTATAGGGCCAGCTGTGACTCACCATGGCGAAGTTCTCAATGACAAAATTAGTGTTAACTTCTCTCTCTGAAAATAGAGGAGAGGAAGAGAGCCTCACCTCAGACATGTGAGTGGAAGTATGTCCTCTTAAAATTCATTTACAAGAATGTGATATACGAGAAAAGTAATTGGGAATAGTCAGCATGCATTTACCAAAGATAATTTGTGCTAACTCAATTTGATTGCCTTCTGCAATCAAGTAGCTGCATGAACAAGGTAGAAAGGATGATGTCTACCTGTACATCACCTCCCAAGCACTCATTTTTAAAAGGAAAAATTATAAAAATACCTAGGTGAATCAAAAATTTGCTAGACTGTCACGTATTGTAGCAATGGACTGATATCCAGATAGCAGACAGAAAAAGGAAGAGAGTATTCAAGAGGTCCTCTTAAGAATGGTTAGTAGCACTTGATGACAGTGTGAACCCTCAGTAGGTTTGTAGAACATACAGAATGAGGAGTGGTTGGCCTAAAAGCAGAGGTGCCTCTCAGTTTCTGGAAAGATGGCTCAGTGGGATGCTGAGCTGGGTCTTTTTAGTGTGGGGGAAAGGATGCAAAGGGTCTAGTAGCTCCAGAAAACTATTAATGAGAAATGTTGTTTCATGGACATTTTCAACTCAGCTAGATAGTACAAGACTAACTTGCTGAAATGACCACAAATTGTAGTCTGAAATATTCATACTGAACATCAGGAAGAACTTCTTCATGGGGAAGGAGTGCAGTACTGGCAGTGTGACTCAGCCTGAGGAATCTTTGTCCTTTGGAATTTTGAATTAGGGAAATTCACAATTGAGCTGATCCACTACTTGATAGGGGATTGGAGGCCAGACCTTCAAAACTACCTTTCAACTGAAACAGTATCCCATCCAAACCTCTATGAAGAAAGGACAGTTCTAAAACTATGTTTATTTTAGCTGACTTGCATATTTAGCTTCTGATACATAAAAGCATTATTATTTTTCAGGAAAACAAACATCCAAAATCTTGTTTACCATCTGCAATGGCATTTATAGAATATTACACCCCTCTTTCTCACACGTTGTTAAAAAGCTCTTCATGATTGTTTGCTTTGCTTTCTTTGTTATCTCAGCATAAAGCTGAAAACATTTCCTTCTTTAACAAATTAGTATTAATTAAGGTATGCCAGAACCGAAGAAAATAGTTGCTCTTACAAAGTGTGGCATGATACAAAAGAAGAAAATCAGACTGCAATTTTTCTCCAAAGCACTGAGAGAGTCATGATACACCAAATCTAAGATTAAGCAATTTGCTCTAATTTATACTACACTTGCAATGTTTCATGCAAGAATCACTTTGAAATTGAGGACAGTTTAGCATTAGTTCTTTTTTACAATGACAAATAAAGGTTGCACAATAAGTTTGAGTGTATAGTGGTGAGTGCCACTGAAAAGAAAAATTACATTTTTTCAGAAATTTCAGGAAGAAAATATATTCTTAAGAATTTAGAAGAAATTAATTTATGTTAATCTCTAATTAAAGACTGACAGAGCACTGTTTGCATCTCTACGTGGAATTGATTTGCAAATACTTATTTAAAAGAGTACAAGATATTTTTTTTAAATGAGTTGTGTTGTTGGATTCTTGCATAAAGTTTGCATTGTTATTTGCTCTCGTGTAATCCAGGGTTCAGAATCAACTGTGTTACTGTCACAATTTCATGCCTGAGTCATGAGAATCAACACTCTAAACCACACTGAGTAATTTTTTTGATAGCACAACATGATTTATTGCTCTTAGAGCAGGATTTTTTCTTTTATTAATTTGTATTTTATTTACAGCTTGTCTATAGCTTTCATTCTTCTCTTTTTCCTTCTCTTGCACAGCTTATTTTTAATTTTTAATTTATTATTACTTCAGTTCTGTTTCAGTGAACATGCAGGTAGAGGTGTGGAACTCAAAGGCTTGAACAGGGGTCACATTTGAAGAATTTGTGCATGCAGAAAACTGTACCTGTGTGAGCTAGTGTCTACTTACAGATTTACAACAAGTAAGCACAATTCAAAAATTTTTATAGTTAATCAGTCTGCATCATTAAATGTTCATCCAGAACCTCTAGTTCAGAAATTTGTCAGGCTAAAGAAGTGAGACTGAATCTCTGTTCTGTGGATATACGTGTGACTGGGAATTATGACAAATCAATGAAAAAAATGTCACTTTTTAAATCTAAAGACTTTTGACTTTGTGTCTGTCAGAGAAAGTTAACAGAAATCACCTTTTTTAGCACTTAACACGCATTTATAAACTGGTGGAATTACCTGAGCTCAGCTTATTTCCTTACTTAATTCATATCAAAAGAGGACGGCTGTTTATCTTCTTGAGAGGCAGACAGCACTGAGTGGAATATTGTGTGACAGAGAGGAGGCTTCTTACAACATCCATCTTTTGATGCTAATGAGGAAAGAGCATACAGAAGAATTTAGACTAGTGAATAACAGAGGAAAAGTATCCATAAGCATCAGTGAAATGATGAGCACTTTGTCTGAGCAGAACTTTGTAATAGCACTGGATACTCAGATGCTCAAAATATGCAATACTCATTAGAAACAGAGAATTATCTTAGAACGGATATCTTTATTTAAGGAAATAAGAAGAAATTTAAAATTTCTGCCTACAAACCATTCTGTTTAATAAACTGCGATAAGGCTAACCTAATTAATTCTTCCTCTCAAGTACAGGATCGATTTATGTAGTTTTAGCTATTATTAGTCTGTGGTGGTTTAGTAAAGAGGAAGCTTTTACATGATATAGTTAATGACACTTAGAACTCCACCTTTCTTTAGCAGGCAAGATTGCAGCAATCCTCTTGCAAATCTGCATGATTTATGAGTCACCTTGTATTACCAATATAAATATTTTTTCTAGATTTGATTATTTTTATTTCTATTGACAGACTTGGACTATTTTAATGTAAAGGTTCCTAACATGAACTAGGATATCATGGTAATATCCTGAAAACCTCCCACTACATTGCACATTTCTCTGGTATTTACCAAAAGCTTCATCAAAGCCATCCTAGGCACAATTACTATAACCTTTTCAGGAGGAAGGAAAAATTATGCTGTATTTGACATATCTGTGCCATTTTCCTTATTTGCAGGAGTCCCACGCAAAACTTAAAATAATTTAAGATTATTTTTCTGTGCAGTAAATGAAAACACTAACAGGATTTTATTTAAATTCTTACTCTGCCACAAGATATGTTAAATATTACTTCTGGATTTGTGTACAACAGAATCCTACTTATCCATGCACTTGCTGTAGATGGGAATTTTTTTTTGTGAAAATGAGCTATGGTAGAAAAGAATCTTCAAAAATATGTGTACATATATTACAAACTGAGACAAATACATATGCATCATATAAATATATGTACACATATACATATATGTACACTTACATATCCACATTATATACATATACATATACATCATATACACGTATTTAACACCTGTCACACTGGAACAACTTGTATTGAGGTAATAAGGACTTTTTCAGTAGAAGCATCCTTATTATAGAAGAATGGGTGTGGTCTATTTTATCATGAAAGAAATGTCATGCTTTATATACCATTTATGGTTTTTTCCCATTCTCTTAATGTATCCCAAATTAGTGAAATCTCACCTCTAATGATCTTATGTTTAGTCTACAGGATGCCTGTTTCATTAATTTTTTGCCTTCAGTTCATTATTTTTACCTTGTGGCTCTACAGATGATGTTACAGAGATCACACTACACTGTGATTCCAGCCCATTGATAAGTGACAAACATCTAAAGATCTTTTCATTAGTGGAGTGGACCAAAATTGTTGGATGCTTAATAGGTGGTAAAAATTGCCCATTAGTAAAAACATTTCTAATTTGATTTGGGAAGAAGAAGGGTGGGATAGTGGGCACATAGGCAAGCAGATGTGTTGGCTGGTATTTAGTGTCTAAGAGAGGAGGAACATCAGATGGGGAGGTACACAGATCTGCCAGCCTTACATGAGGCACTTGGATTTTGGCAAGGGAGTAACCATTAAGAAAAGGTTTACAAAGGCAGCTGGAATTGAGAGCTTCCTCATATTTTTTAGCTTAGTCTGTTGCAGCAGGTCAACTGATGACTTAACAGGCAGGTATTACAAGGAAATGCCTCTTTACATCCCTCTGTTGGTTGGTTTGTTGTCAGCCTTTCTCTCTCTTCAACATGTAAATCACAGTCATATATTCCCGTCTCAGCCTCAATCCCATGTATATTGCAAAATTTTACTCAACACCTTCAAGTTATATTAGTATTAGGATAATATGCTGGAAGCACATGCAATGCTAATGAACTCTTTGTTAGCAAGTTTATTTTAATATTGTACTGTAGTTATTGACAGGCATGCAGAAACTCTATAAACTTATAGAAGTATGAAAAAAAGGCCAAACTGGAAAGCTCTCTTGGAGGAAGCACTTTCTATCTTACTAATGAAGCCAGGATTGCTGCAAGTAGCTATTCGCTTTGACAACAATTGCATTAAGATCAAAGGGGATACGAAAACCATGACAATATGACTGTATTTCATGCACCATGAGGCAGGGTTAGTGTAGATTAGACATATCATTAGTCAAGGGGATCTTTTTCCACTGAGAACTCTTGGCTGCTCAGTGTCTCTTTCTTCCCCTATCCTTTCAAAGTCAGTATCTGTTTAAGCAGAAAACAGATTCCTTCCCCCTAAGACTATGACAGAAATAGGCTACGGATTCGAGGCTATGTCCAATCAGTGGCAATACGCATAGTAATATGTAGCACAGCTTGTGTAATGAAGTTCCCAGCGTGCAGCCTGGAAAGGTATTCTCAAGTGTGCAGGGTGATTTATTTCCTCTGTCAAGAGGCAAGACAGGCAGGACTTGTCCTTCCCCACAGTCCCTTCAAGAATACTCTGTCACCCCAGGAAGCTGTAATAGCTTCTCCACACTCAGGCTTTGTTATATAGCTTGGAACCCTCTTTTAGCAAGGTTACCCTTCTGGTCCTTTCCATCATCTGCACTTGCTTGAGAAGTTGAATTCTAAGAAAGAATACCAGATTTGCACTGTCTATTTACATTTGACTTTACATTAGCATGGTGAATGATCAATAAGAAGGTGTGCTTACTGTGACTGAAGCAAAGGACATGCCTGCAACTGGTGCAATACATTTAATTCCTGCTTTTTAATGTAATGACAGCATGCAGGAAGATCTTATAATGTCTGTATTAAGCTGTGAAAAACATTCAGACTAAACAACACTTTTGAAATGGCTGTTTGCAAGGAGGATTGCAAAGAGGATAGCAGAAGTCAATTGATGGAATTGCCCAATTAATGAATTAGTTCCCCCCCCCCCAATAATTTTAATTTGCTCATTCAATATATTAAAAAAATTGCACACTGATTTTAGACTTACCTGCCTTAGAGACATGGCACTTGGTTTCATCTGATTTGTAAAAGGTCACTAAGTGCTGTTTCAGTAGCTTTGCTTTCTGATATGCATAGTTCTAAATGTTTTTGTCAGAACTAAGAAATTATTAATTACATATATTACCAAATTAGAATATTGACCAATTTATAATCCTTACTTTGTGTATAGATTTAATATCTTCTCTCTTTTTGAAGTAAATTTTGCAGGGATTTCACTAGTGCAGTGCAACTACAGTGTCCTGATTACAACAGCTAACAAAGAACCCCCCTGACAAGTGAATATACTCGTACAGATGTTTAACAAAAAGATCTCGGTTTTGGAATCCCACTGGAAGTATTTTCCAAAATCCCTCTTTAGACTCAGTTGTACAAAACCCTAATTTAAGCCATAGGGATTCATATATTTGTTACTGTAGTCTCTAAACACTAGTATGGGGTGCTGCTTCTTCAGTTTTGAATCTAAGCACTTTATATGTGCTTTTGAGGGGTAGGGTGACACTTTTAATTTGATGCCATTTTGAGTCCCATTCCACCACAAAACCTGTCTTTCCCCATTTCCACCTACCTGACTGTACAAAGCCCCAGAAATATGTTTGCCAACTCTCAGAATGAAATATGACATAGGCCTTTGTTTCTCAATGGAATGTCACTGGAAAGATCAAATGTGGGCACACACAGACTGGAAATAGACAATATCAGTTGCTAGGGTGACAATTGGTAGCTGCATTTTTTTAATGATACTTTTGTCATTGTTGGCCATGCGTATAATCACTCTCAGCTGTCTTGAGCATAGTTCATGCCTTCCTGGAAACACATAAACAATTCCTACATCCTTTGGAAAGTAAGCACCATGGTAAAGAAGAGGTCAAACATAGAAGTGTTCCATTAGTACGTAACATGAAGTTCTGAAATACTGCCTTATCCAGCTTTTATTAAAAAGACCCTAATTAAAAAAATATAATAACACAGTTTTGAAAAAAAATACTTTTTCAATACATAAATACATAGTATATGTACTATGTATTTTTGTATTGTACTAAATACATAGTACATGTTTCTAGCATGTACTATGGATTTACTCTTACATTTGACTGAATTAGTGACACCAGAGCAAGATATTGCTCTCATACAGGTGTTTTGATACATTTACATCATTCACAGAAAATAAAGGAGTCTGTTGATTATTTTTGTCCCAAAGAGGGCAAAGGGACACAGTATATGTGAAAAATTATTAGGAAGGTGTTATGTTGATGTTGGAGACAGGAGAAGCGACAGGCACGGTATTATTAAAACATGTTTTATATTTAAGAGTGTCAGCTAATGTAATGTAATCTAGTTAATACAGAAAATTTTCCTTTAATACTACTTGCTGAAGAATGGCCCCCATTAGACATTGCAAAGTCTGCAATTAACTATGGAGAGGGGAAGCTGGCTTTCTGAGATGTAGAAACAAGAACCGGGTTCATGCAGCAACAGTCTGAGTTTATTGTGGGGCAGCCCCTTTCACAGGGCTTTCAAATTTCCTACACTTACAGACATCACTGGTCAAGGATCTCAAATCCACCCAGCTCACGATGCATGTATTGGGTGCACCCGTACTCCAAAGGGACTGGCTGAGGTCCTCTGCTAGGCTGGTTGAGCTGGAATCTGTTAAACTAAATTATCTGTGCAGCTTATGGACCAGCTATTGCTGTCACAGGAAGGATTTTTGTGGACCTGGGTTTGCAAAGTTCCATCCTACTGAGAAGGCTGTTTAGCAGATAATTAGTTAGGGATAAGTAGAGTCACTTTATTGATGCTGTTACTGGCAAGCTCAAGGGATGCAATTTTAAATGAAGATGAACCTCGGCTCTAGGAATGGGTGACATCTGTATCTACTTCTGAACAGGCAGTTGTCACTGAAACTGATGGACCTTAAAGAAGACAGAGCAATCCTTATACCAGAAATATAAAGGGACCACTGTCAGAGGAGTCATGACATACTATGAATGGTTTCATGCATCAGCGCTTTATTATTCCCCAATACAACATTTATACCCTTTTCCCTTACGCATAACACTTGTGTGCCCTTTTACTCTTTTGTGATTGGTCAATACAAATCAGCATTCCCTGCTCCTTTTCCTTTAATGATGTTCACCTGTCTTACACAGCTGCACCTTATCAGGGGCCAGATTGCCTGCAGCATTATCTATCACTGTTCTTTTACAATCCATTCTCCCACAGATCACGACTCCTGTAATTCATAAATCCTTCATGAGTTTCTCTTGGGGAGTGTGGTTCCATAGAAGGTAATGAAGGGATATATCTTTAAGTCATAATCTAATTTTCAAACTCCAGTCAGCCAATTTCCAGACCTAATGAGATGCGGCAAGTCTGAAAATCTGTTGAGGATTAGGGAGACAAATGGAATTACTCAATCTCACTGTTCTAACCCTAAACATATCTAATGTGATTTTTCTTTTAAAATTCTTAGAAAATTTAAGTAGGTTAAATCACCTTAAAAAAGGAAGGTAAATGACATAACCATAATAAAAGTAGTCTTCTGAAGAGATTTGCAAAATATTCTCAGCTACAAATGTTCCAGTATATCATAAATCAAACTGTAAATATTTGGGGCAAAAATGGGCTGTTTAATGCCACAGAAATTTTTACTGGATAACAGCAAAGGATCACACAATTAACCCTCCTTTTCTCACCAGGAAAAAATAGTTTGACTAATACTTTTGAGGAATATTTGCCCTTCCTCTGTTCTATGCAAAAGCAGACTCATCAACCCATTCATTTTTAAGCAATTCAAAAATCTGTAATAACACAGACACTTTTTTGTTTGTTTTAATATTTAATTCAGAACCAAGTAAAGTTTACTCTCAGTATCTTGACTATAAATTAAATGCTTTTCCCCTCTTTTTCACTTCAACACAAAGAAGAATTTCAAGTTAAATCCATATAAAGCAAGCCCTTTGTCTACTAGGATTTTAGTGCTTAGGTACATCTAACACAAATTCAAAAGACAAGATAATAAAGTCAGAAATTTCTCACTAGGTGTGTAATTGAATGCTTTTAAAACTTTTGGTTAATGACTAAAGCTAGCAGCAATTTGGTTTCTCATCCCTAGTATAGAAAAATGCATTAAAAAGGAGACTTCAGCTATCTGGTAAAGCTGACAGTGAATGAAATGGTATTTACTTGATGACCTGGGTTTTGGGGAGAATAGAGAGAGGAGAAAAACCCTACTTGGAAGAGGGTCCTTTAAACATGAATTTGAGTAAATAGGAAAAGTAGGAGCCAGGCTGATGTAGTACACTGTACAATCTGTTCATTGCATTTGGACTGCTAATTAGAAAGTGATATAGACAGTACTGTATGAATGCACCACAACCTGTTGAAGGTCTGTCAGACTTTATCTTCACTTTCACATATTTGAATATTTTCTAATAAGAGGTCTTAACTGAAAGCAGAATATGTCTCTATAAAAGTGGAGAACAGATATATCAGCTTAAAATTCTTACTGCATTATGTGTGTATGTGTCTTCCAGTTCCCTTGAGCATTTCTAAGACAGCTACCCTAATTCATAAGCACAATATGCAAATTCTGTAAATGTTTTTTTTTTCTTCTTGCTTCTGGGAACTAAGCTAGGCTGAAAAGTTTGAAATACAATAGATAAACATAAATGTGAACCTAGCATATCATGAATTGCATATCTACCAGGAAAAGAACTTCTTTTGTCGCTGACAAATATTATTTTTATGAGGTACATTAAGAAAAAGAGATGAAAACATACACTTTTAACAGTATGCTTTCTGTGTGTCCTTCCATAAGTCAAGATATAATTCTTTTTCCTTTTTTTTTCTTTCATCTTATCTGACGGTTCTTGTTTCTACATCGCAGAAAGCCAGCTTCCCCTCTCCATAGTTAATTGCAGACTTTGCAATGTCTAATGGGGGCCATTCTTCAGCAAGTAGTATTAAAGGAAAATTTTCTGTATTAACTAGATTACATTACATTAGCTGACACTCTTAAATATAAAACATGTTTTAATAAAAGCGTTGATTAGAAACAGTTTGGAGATTAACTCGGAAGCTTATCTGAATTTTAAAATCTCAAAACTGATAAAAAACTTATTTTCTAAAGTGATGAAGTTCAAAAAAATTTTAGAGTGGGAAAAAGAGGTGCTTGATCGTAGTGACTCCATATGGAGAGTGACTCCACTATAAGATTATGAGGTTAGAAGAAAGAGGGTTTGGGATAATTTTGGCATGGTCACCAGGAGACATTTCTCTCTCAGTAATAACCCATCCAGATTAAAAATGGTTTTATTCTGAAACTGTTGATGGGAGACATGCAATCCATGTTGCTGAGGAAATGACAGAGGGGAGAAAGCCGTACAAATTACACAGTATTTGTCCAAAGATAATAGCTGTGATTCCAAAGTAGATCTCCCTGTCCTTGCTGAGACTGATTTGAGTGCAAAGCGTTACACTAAGTAGCAGATATTATCTGAGGAATTGCAGCCAGAAAACATGTCAGGAATGCATGTTCTTTTCTGCTGCACTTACGTTTTCCTCAGGGAAAGGGGATGTTTCAGGGTATTTATGATGCTCTCTCTGTCTGAAAACTACATTCTGGTTTCCATTATCTTTTACCTCCAAAGATGACAGTGTGATGTCATCTAGAGCAAAGCTGGACATAGCAGGATCTCTTTTGGCCAGGAGGATATCCATAAGCTCTTTCAAAGGCAACACTTTTTGAAAGAACTGGAACTTTACAAAAGCTACTTGAGTTAGGACCCAAAGTTTTGCTCTAAGTTCCCCATTAAATATAAGCAAAGGCTTTCTGAAGCTAGTCTACAAAGTTTGTTTCAGCAGATGCCTACTTGTAAATGTAGAGTTTTAAGTGTCACAGCATTCTGGTACTACCTATAATGTCTTAAATGTTAAAAGACTCACTGGATTGAGTTACTTGAATTACTGCACTCAGTAATTTTTAGAAGCCTTGTCTACCTTAGCAGATATGAGCTTGATGTTCATTAGTTCAGTAATATTTTTCACTTTCTCTTTTTATCTTTGTAAGAGAGACAGTGTGGTGCAGAGACTGTAGAGTTGTGGATAACAATTTTGTATTTTCAGGCCTTTTCTAGTCACCAAGTTTCTTCACCAAGCATAGTCATAATCAGATCACTCCTCTCTGACTGCTACACTTCACAGAAATGTTCTATGAAATAATTAGCCAATAACTTTAAAGCACTTTGAATATCGAATAAATTACATAAATACTGTGGGCTTAGACTTTTCTCTGCACTGATAAGGCAAGTAACAAGAAATTCTCCTTCGGCAATAAACAAGATGGAAGAATGAAGGGAAAAACCTACAAGAAAGCTGGCAATGTAAAGTTGCACTTTTGTAGAAGCATCTGTAAAATATAAGAAAGTTGCCATAGCCTGTAAGTTTGACTAGGTATCTCTAAAATTATTTTTCTTGAAGATGGAATGAATAATTAGAATCCTGGTTTATCTAAAGCAGAACAGAGAAGAATGGGCTGTATTTCTGGCTTGAAAAGTGCCAAAGCAACTTAAAATAACAAAAATAACAAATAAGAAATAAAAGCCAGGAGCAGTTTTAATGATGCTAGGGGTTTGGTTTCAAGACTGGATGCTCCCAAACTCAGGTGCTAAAGAACAAAAATCAAGATCCTTTACACTTGCGGAATTGTAATGACTGACACACAGACCAGCAGGTATACTGAGATGTTTATTGAGAGCAATGAGCTGGTTTTATACACTTCTTCAAGACAGAGTATTTCATTATATGTTGTTTTTCACTAAGGGACCTGTCACACAGTGCCATGTCAGCAACCAACACGCTTTCCTAATGTCCTTCCATGGGGTGACCAGGCGCTGCTCAGGTGTCTGGCAGCTTCCAGCAGGCTCCTCTCTGTGGGGCATCTGCCACATCACATCTCCTCCGCCCAAGGCCAGGCAGAGACAAGCCTCTCTGTGTGCTGCCATGGCATTATGCAGGTGTGTCCCACAGCCTGTAGCTCAACCCTGTATCTTCTGTCTCACTACAATTCCCCTTTTTTTGTTTTATACAAACAAGAATCACAAAACAAAACACTCCCAGCCCCAGAAAATGTTTGTCCACTGCCCAAACTAAAAAAGCTCCATTCATCTGGTTCCCTCAGCTTCCCCATGAGCTGATGATGAAGGCAGAGTAACCAAGGCTGGCCAGACCACTCTTGCAGGTACCCATCATGGACCGGGATCTATGGAAACACAATCATATCCTCTCCCCCTGGTTATCAAGGGAAAGGGTCCTTCCCATTTTCCACGTTCAAGATTCCTAACAAGTACTTGAGCTTTTTCTAAGTGAGCCTGTGACTCACTAAAATGTCACTGGACAGCGGTTAGGTCATTCTGAATGCAATTCAAAAAACTGAGAACATATAAGGCTTTCTGCAGTCTTTCATGGGGTGTATATCCCATCTTAACGTACCCTCTTTTTTGTTGTAACAACATAAACTTGAGAATGGGCCCATTCAACAACCACTTGACCTGTAGAGAAATGTGTAATGCCTGTGACATGGCATACCCCCCACAAATTAAAAAAATTCGGCCATCTGTTTGAATATATAGGTCAACCCATTATCATCTCTATGGAGAAAGGTACTCAAGGACTACAAAATCAGATATAAAATGACACTGGACATCTTTTGCATGTTCACCTGTACAGGCAGAGGCTAAAATACTTATGGAAAAGGTATAAATTGTTACATGAACATATTTCAACCTTACAAATTCAGGATTATGTGCAACATAACATGCACTTCTCTCACTGTCAACAGTTAAACAATTCATCTAATAAAAGAATAAGCACACACTGAGCAAAAATCATCAACTGTCCAAATTCTTAACCATCACCCACAGCCTCCAATTGCAGGGGAGCCCCATTTCACCTGGGAGCTGGAGAGCCATTCCTAGAGAAGGTTTCCAGGTTTATCCCAAAAGGGGGTTCATCTTTTATAAGATCAAATCAGCAAGTCAAAATGACTTGATTACATTTTTAGTGCAGAAACACCAGGGTGTGGTGGCATACTTCCTTCAACCAGCCAGGGCCAGGGCTTGACCAGAGCCCAAGCCTTGACTGGGACTGTTGCCCTAAAATACAAGCAAACCTCTATTAATATCATAGGAACATAACCTCACAAGAGCTTACATTCCCATGAACAGGGGGACAGGTCAGAACACCCAGTAACTGCTAACAATACACTTCTCTTTCCCATGAATGGAGAGACAGTGATTTAACAGACAGAACATTGGGAAACAACTTAAAATTACAAGGGAACATTTCTGCGTACAGACAGGAACAAAAAATATGTAATACAGAAAAGAGTTAATGATTTTATGTAGTTTCAGTTTAAGAGGAGCATACAAATTAGGATAATTACAGAAGCATCCATTACAAAAAGCAATCAGAACAATGGAAGCTGTCACAAGGTGGTATGTTAGAAAAACAGTCTTAACAGTGAAGGTCCAGGTCTGTGGCAACATTGCAGGAGATGGTAGCCCTGGCTGTAGGACTCCTGTAGGCAAAAAAACATCATTGATTTTTCTAAGATTGTGCAGTAATCACTATCTGAATAAAAAAAACCAGGAGAGTTCCACAGAGCAGCTGCAGAAACACTTGTCCAGCTTGCAGCTGCCCCTGCACAAGCCAGTGCAAATGCTGCAGTTTCTCCTGAGGAGAAGGCTACCAGCCCACCTGCTTCCCCTTCAGGAAGGTTTGCATGGTACCAGTCCATGAGCAGGCGACCAGTCCACACTCAACACCTGCTGAGTGACGGCCTGCTGCCGAGCTCACCTCCGTGCGTGCTCACTGCCACCTCTGTCACTGCTGCTGCACAGCAGCAGTGTTGTAGCCTTTGTTGGTGCTGCCCAGCTCCCAGGCACGCCTCCTCACTTGTCACATGCAGAGAGCCACACTCCTTCTTCTAGACCCACTGAGATGCTGGCCCACCACTTGCCATCCCCCTGCTGTGCCATGTGCTCACTGCTGGGCCATGTGCTCACTGCAGTGCCATGTGCTCACTGCTGG